>NW_006774600.1:372825-431367 GCF_000442215.2 Lipotes vexillifer
GGAAAACCTGAGAATCAGGTTTGGCTCAGAAGGTGTTTTAGACAGAATGGAATAATATTCCTTAGGAATTTATCCTTACAGAATTGTACAATTACTTAAAGATAGTAAGATACAATGTTTAGATACCAAATCATATTTTGCAGGACTATTTTCAAGAAGTGATGTTTTTGATTTTGTTCTTCAGGATAAAGTAACAAGCCGGTCTTTATCGGATAAACTTAAATAAAGCCTGCTAACTACATTCTACTCTAAACAGATTATTATGTCTCTAATTTATTCTAGAGCTATAGGTGTGCAGAAAAATAATTAGTAATAATTGTATTGGAGAATTCTTTATCCATTTTTGTTAGAAACTAATTTATCTCTCCAAGTACCTCTTAATTGTGTTTTGAATACAAAACTGTTTCAGTTTATTACCTAGGACTTCATTCAAGAATAAAGGAATAGGGCTTCCCTGGTGGTGCAGTGGTTGAGGGTCTGCCTGCCGATGCAGGGGATGCGGGTTCGTGCCCCGGTCCACGAGGATCCCACATGCCACGGAGCGGCTGGGCCCGTGAGCCATGGCCGCTGGGCCTGCCCGTCCGGAGCCTGTGCTCCATAGCAGGAGAGGCCACAGCAGTGAGAGGCCCGCATACCGCAAAAAAAAAAAAAAAAAAAAAAAAAAAAAAAGAATAAAGGAATAGAAGACTGTCATCAAAATTCTTCACTATGAATTTCATGTGTGTCCATGAAGGAGTCCTGTCCATCCTCACCTGGAACTCATAGGTCCTTTAGGACTACTTGACATCTCATTGGTGCTCCCTGCTGAAAGTCTTCTGCTTTCAGACCTACCACACACAACCAGCTGTGTGAGTGCTGGCCATCGAGCTGATATTCCTGGGCTCCTCTGCCTCTAATCAGGCACTGTTTGCACTCTGCATGGTGATCACTATGCTGTTGCTGACTTCTTTGGAGACCACAGTGCACCGAAGCCACCTTGCTTTCCATGCAGAGGTTGGGAAAATGCTCCTTTTCCACCTTTCCCTTCTTTCAGTTCAACTTTGTTACTAATACCAAGCAGAGCTCTTTGTTCCCTGTATTTGTTTCAAGTTGCTGCTGTAACAAACTTAGTGCCTTTATAACAACACAAATTTATTTTCTTCTAGGTTTGTAAATTAGAAGTCTGACCCAGGTCTCCCTGAGCTCAAGCCAAGGTGTTGTCAGGGCCATGTTCTATTTTCAAGACTAGGGAAGCAACTGTTTCCTTGCATTTTCTGGCATCTAGAGGTTGCCCACATTCCTTGACATGGGACCCCCTTCCTCCATCTCCAAAGGCAGCAACATTGCATCTTCGATCATTTTTCCATAGTCACATCCCTCTCTGACCACACAAGGAATTATTCTTTACTTCTAAGCACACACGTGTTTAGATTTGGCCCACCTGGATGATCCACGATAACCTCTCTATCTCATGGTCCTTAATCTTAATCATATCTGTGAAGTCTCTTTTGCCATATTCACAGATTCCAAGGATTAGGACAGGAACATCATTGGGGGCCCATTATTCTAACTGTATTCCCCAATAGCATGCAGAGCTTTTGGTATAAACAACTATTTTCATTGTGTTTTTTCAAGTTTCACTGGCCTTTGTAAGATTCAGGCATTAATCCATTTATTATACTTGAGGATGGAATCTGTGAGACTGATTTTCTGTGCTCTCATAATTCTCGAGTACAGTTCTAGTCATTGCCTATTTATTTACACAAAGATCCAGTTCTTGGCCCCTTATGTTTTCTGTCTTGTCTATATTTGCTGTATGTTGCCTCTGTGTTGGGCTTCCAGGTATGTTTGGCCTGTAGGAAGCACTGGTGGAATATTAGAGGGTTTCAGGGGTAAAGAAGCTGGGATATTTCTAAAGTTCTTCTGCCTCAGGCAGCAGTTTCTGGAAGTGGCTGAGTCTTTAGGGTAGCAAGTTCTTTCTGAACAGCTCACCCTTTGTAAACCCAGTCCCTACCAGGTAAACCCTGCTGTGGTTCTAGCTCTCCCCATGTGTCCCAAGCTTCTGATTTCCGGTAGTACCACTTCTCTTTTGTGTTCCTGCAGTCCTAGAGGTGGTGGTGGTTTTCTGCTGTTTCTAACTGTTCATTTACTCCGCCAGCCCTGCTTCACTTCTCATCTTTCTCATCATCTGTATAACCCCTTCCCAACATTAAGTTCCCTATGTCTAAAACACTGAGAGTGTTTCCTGTTTCCTCACTGACCTCTGACTGATACATAAAAGTGTACCCTCCTCTATGGACATGCAACCCAAACCCTCATACAACCAGCTGATCAGATATGCTCAGTCTGAATCCCAGGGCTGAGTATGGGTTCACCTCAGTGTCAGCCTCTGCTATGTGCAAACATAATTAGTAATTGAAAAGTTCTTGGTGCTTAATCTAGTGGAGCCTCTTACATGGATTGGTTGAGTATTAGTAGAGAGATGCTAGAATCAATATGTTCTGAAAAGGATAAACTGCAGTTTTAATTCTGTGTACGTATAGCTGGGTGGGAAAACAAAACAAAACAAAACAAAATGTTATCAGCTGGTCTACACAGAAGCTGGAACTTCTGAAGAAAAATGGCCTGTGAGAAATTCCTGGTGCTAAGGAACTTTAATAGGAACAAGGATACCTTATACTGGATTTGAAGTTAATTGTTGTTATTGCAATGAATTATGTCTCCTTAAAATTCATATGTTGAAGCCCTAACTCCCAGTGCCTCAGAATGTGTCTGTATTTGGAGATAGGGCCTTGAGAGAGGTAATTAAGTTAAAATGAGACCATTAGGCTGGGCCCTAATCTCATGTGACTGGTGTCCTTATAAGAAGAGGAAGTTTGGACACACAAAGTGACTTCAAGGATATGTGTGCACAGAGAAAAGACCATGTGAGGACACAGTGAGAATGTGGCCATGTGCAAGCCAAGGAGAGAGGCCTCAGGAGAAACCAAACCTGCTGACACTTTGATCTCAGACTTCTGGGCTCCAGAGCTGTGAGGAAATAAATTCCTCCTCTGTATAAGCCATCCAGTCTGTGGTATTTTGCTACAGCAGCCCTAGCAAACTAATACACTTGCATTTTGTGTTGTAAATCTCTTCCATTGCTACAAATGTCAATATACTCTGTTGCATTCACAAAAGTCTCAGGTGAGGTATATTTTTCGAGGGGGAGATGGTATCACAGAAGGATTAAAGGAAGAGATCTATGGTTTATGTCTAGATTAGTGAGTTCCAGAGCGAGGACAGGTGAAAGGAGACATTGAGATGGAGAGTTTCACAAGAGCAGCATCGTGAGTACACTGATGCCCAGGGAAATGTAACCCCGTCTTCATGTGACCTCAACACCCTCACCCTGAAATACACACCTCACCCCCACCCTGTGAGAAGTGCTGGAGTTACAGGAAGAGACAGGAGGAGTTTCACAATCACAAGATGGTGTGCCCTAATCTACAGAGCCAAATTCGGTGTAAATCTTAAAAGGATATTAGGCATGCTTATTTTTCTGCTGTGGTTATTGATGGAAATAGAAAATGCTGAATGGAGGAGCTGTGGAAACAGCTGAAGGAAGATGGAGCACTTGAGATCCAAGATGCATAAAATGGCAGTTGTCATGTGATTAATAAATTGCATTGCTCACTGTTAAGTAGAGCAGATGTATGAGGGAGGAGGAAAGGCTGCCTGTACAACTGCACTTAGGCTCTGTCCTGTCCAGGCCTATGTGGGCTAGTAGTCCAGGGGTGCCCTGAGTCAGAGGGGAGTGGCGCCCACAGGGGCGCTGGGAGTGGAGGGCGGGCCAGCATGGCTGGAGTCCCACCTGAATGGTTTCCTGCACACTTAGGATGGCAGCTCTGGCAGGTCACAGTTCCACAGCCCGGGAAAAAGAAACTTTCACTTGACCAGGATACATGTGATCTCATGTCACTTAAATGCATGAACACCCGCAAACAAACTGTGCACTTATTCTCATTTTTCTTTTCTCGTGTGGTTCCTTCCACATGAGATATTCTTCATTCCTCCCTATGCATGTTCAAAAGCTAAAAATCTTTGAAGCATTAGGTAAAGTGCCACTCCCTCCTTCAGCATGGGTTAGCCTAAGTTGGGTGACTTACTCTTGCCCCTATATTTCTCTTTACTGGCTTTATAATTCGCTTTAGCATAGTTAATTGAACATTTTACATATCCATTTTAACCACTAAATTGGGAAATGTTATTCCTTTCCTCAACCTTTAACATATTTATGAATATAATAGGTGCTGAATAAATATTTGCTGGATAAAAATTTGGTTTGGGTGTTTCAGTTAGTGATTTTAAGAAAATAAGAATCTAAAAAACGAAACTATTTCAATCCAAGGTAAAGATTCAATTGTGGTTCTTTCCCACGTAAGTATTAGTATCCAAGTCTGTAAGGATAGTTTCTCACCTTTGCACTTGAACTACTCTGTCATTTCATTGTCATGTTAGGTTACAGAGAACAAAATGGCACTGAGAGTTGGAAATTTGCCCAATATTATATAGTACTTTAAGGTGATAGCCCAATAGTGATTCTAATTTTTGCTTAGACACTAACATCTGCTACTTCCCTATGAGAGATGCCAACATACATTTGTCAGTAACATCTCTTTGCGTGCAGTAAGATCCAAGGCAACAATTGAATTGGTGCTTTCTTGACACCTACTCTTTATCCAGATCTAAGGGGGATAGAAACAATTAAAAAACATGATATGGTCATCCCCAATAAGCTTTGTGTGTGTGTGTCTGTGTGTCTACACATATTTTATTTTTATTATTTTTAAATTTTATATATCTTTTTATACAGCAGGTTCTTATTAGTCATCAATTTGATACACATCAGTGTATTCATGTCAATCCCAATCGCCTGATTCATCATGCCACCATCCCCACCCCCCCGTGGCTTTCCCCCCTTGGTGTCCATACGTTTCTTCTCTACATCTGTGTCTCAACTTCTGCCCTGCAAACCGGTTCATCTGTACCATTTTTCTAGATTCCGCATACATGTGTTAATATACGATATTTGTTTTTCTGACTTACTTCACTCTGTATGACAGTCTCTAGATCCATCCATGTCTCAACAAATGACCCAATTTCGTTCCTTTTTATGGGTGAGTAATATTCCATTGTATATATGTACCACATCTTCTTTATCCATCTGTCTGTCGATGGGCATTTAGGTTGCTTCCAGGACGTGGTTATTGTAAATAGTGCTGAAATGAACATTGGGGTGCATGTGTCTTTTTGAATTATGGTTTTCTCTGGGTATATGCCCAGTAGTGGGATTGCAGGATCATATGGTAATTCAATTTTTAGTTTTTTAAGGAACCTCCATAGTGGCTGTATCAAATTATATTACCACCAACAGTGCAAGAGGGTTCCCTTTTCTCCACACCCTCTCCAGCATTTGTTGTTTGTAGATTTCTGATGATGCCCAGTCTAACTGGTGTGAGGTGATACCTCATTGTGGTTTTCATTTGCATTTCTCTAATAATTAGTGATGTTGAGCAGCTTTTCATGTGCTTCTTGGCCATCTGTCTGTCTTCTTTGGAGAAATGTCTATTTAGATCTTCTGCCCATTTTTGGATTGGGTTGTTTGTTTTTTTTATATTGAGCTACATGAGTTGCTTATATGTTTTGGAGATTAATCCTTTGTCAGTTGCTTCATTTGCAAATATTTTCTCCCATTCTGAGGGTTGTCTTTTCGTCTTGTTTATGGTTTCCTTTGCTGTGCAAAAGCTTTGAAGTTTCATTAGGTCCCATTTGTTTATTTTTGTTTTTATTTCCATTACTCTAGGAGGTGGATCAAAGAAGATCTTGCTGTGATTTATGTCAAAGAGTGTTCTTCCTATGTTTTCCTTAAGAATTTTATAGTGTCCAGTTTTACATGTAGGTCTCTACTCCATTTTGAGTTTATTTTTGTGTATGGTGTTAGGGAGAGTTCTAATTTCATTCTTTTACATGTAGCTGTCCAATTTTCCCAGCACCACTTATTGAGGAAACTGTCTTTTCTCCATTGTATGTCCTTGCCTCCTTTGTCATAGATTAGTTGACCATAGGTGCGTGGGTTTATCTCTGGGCTTTCTATCTTGTTTCATTGATCTATGTTTCTGTTTTTGTTCCAGTACCATATTCTCTTGATTACTATAGCTTTGTAGTATAGTCTGAAGTCAGGGAGTCTGATCTCTCCTGCTCCATGTTTTTCCCTCAAGACTGCTTTAGCTATTCGGGGTCTTTTGTGTCTCCATACAGATTTTAAGATTTTTTGTTCTAGTTCCATAAAAAATGCCATTGGTAATTTGATAGGGATTACATTGAATGTGTAGATTGCTTTGGGTAGTATAGTCATTTTTACAGTATTGATTCTTCCAATCCAAAAACATGGTATATCTCTCCATCTATTGGTATCATCTTTAATTTCTTTCATTGGTGTCTTATAGTTTTCTACATACAGGTCTTTTGTCTCCCTAGGTAGGTTTATTCCTAGGTATTTTATTCTTTTTGTTGCAGTGGTAAATGGGAGTGTTTCCTTAATATCTCTTTCAGATTTTTCATCATTAGTGTATAGGAATGCAAGAGATTTCTATGCATTAATTTTGCATCCTGCAGCTTTACCAAATTCATTGATTAGCTCTAGTAGTTTTCTGGTGGCATCTTTAGGATTCTCTATAGTATCATGTCATCTGCAAACAGTGACAATTTTACTTCTTCTTTTCCAATTTGTATTCCTTTTATTTTTCTTCTCTGATTGCTGTGGCTGGGACTTCCAAAACTATGTTGAATAATAGTGGTGAGAGTGGACATCCTTGTCTCGTTCCTGATCTTAGAGGAAATGCTTTCAGTTTTTCACAATTGAGAATGATGTTTGCTGTGGGTTTGTTATATATAGCCTTTATTATGTTGAGGTAGGTTCCTTCCATGCCCACTTTCTGGAGAGTTTTTAATCGTAAATGGGTGTTGAATTTTGTCAAAAGCTTTTTCTGCATGTATTGAGATGATCATATGCTTTTTATTCTTCAATTTGTTAATATGGTGTATCACATTTATTTTAGTATATTGAAGAATCCATGCATCCTGGAATAAATCCCACTTGATCATGGTGTATGATCCTTTTACTGTGTTGTTAGATTCTGTTTGCTTGTATTTTGTTGAGCAATTTTGCGTCTGTATTGATCAGTGATATTGTTCTGTAATTTTCTTTTTTTGTAGTATCTTTGTCTGGTTTGGAGTCAGGGTGATGATGGCCTCATAGAATGAGTTTGCGAGTGTTCCTTCCTCTGCAATTTTTTGGAAGAGTTTGAGAGGATGGGTTTTAGCTCTTCTCTAAATGTTTGATAGAATTCACCTGTGAAGCCATCTTGTCCTGGACTTTTGTTTGTTGGAAGATTTTTAATCACAGTTTCAATTTCATTACTTGTGATTGCTCTGTTCATATTTTCTATTTCTTCCTGGTTCAGTCTTGGAAGCTTATACCTTTGTAAGAATTTGTCCATTTCTTCCAGGTTGTCCATTTTATTGGCATAGAGTTGCTTGTAGTAGCCTCTTAGGATTCTTTGTATTTCTGCGGTGTCTGTTGTAACTTCTCCTTTTTTCATTTATAATTTTATTGATTTGAGTCCTCTCCCTCTTTTTCTTGATATGTCTGGCTGATGGTTTATCACTTTTGTTTATCTTCTCAGAGAACCAGCTTTTAGTTTTATTGATATTTGCTATTGTTGTTTTTTGTTTCTATTTCATTTATTTCTACTCTGATCTTTATGATTTCTTTCCTTCTCCTAACTGGGTTTTGTTTGTTCTTCTTTCTCTAGTTCCTTTAGGTGTAATGTTAGATTGTTTATTTGAGATTTTTCTTGTTTCTTGAGGTACTTGTATAGTTGTAAACTTCCCTTTTAGAACTGCCTTTGCTGCATCCCATAGGTTTTGGATCATCATGTTTTCATGGTCATGTGTCTCTAGGTATTTTTTGATTTCCCCTTTGATTTGTTCAGTGATCTCTTGGTTATTTAGTAACATATTGTTTAGCATCCATGTATTTGTGTTAATTATGTTTTGTTTCCCTGTAATTTTTTTCTGATCTCATAGCATTTCGGTCAGAAAAGATGCTTGATATGATTTCAATTTTCTTAAATTTACTGAGGCTTGATTTGTGACCCAAGATATGATCTGTCCTGGAGAATGTTCCATGTGCACTTGAGAAGAAAGTGTAATCTGCTCTTTTTGGATGGAATGTCCTATAAATATCAATTAAATCTATCTGGTCTATTGTGTCATTTACAGCTTCTGTTTCCTTATTTATTTTCATTTTTGATGATCTGTCCATTGGTGTTAAAGGCCCCCATTATTATTGTTTTACTGCTCATTTTCTTTTTTATAGCTGTTAGCAGTTGTCTTATGTATTGAAGTGCTCCTATGTTGGGTGCATATATATTTATAATTGTTATATCTTCTTGGATTGATCCCTTGATCATTATGTAGTGTCCTTCCTTGACCCTTATAACGTTCTTTGTTTTAAAGTCTATTTTATCTGATAATGAGTAGTGCTACTCCAGCTTTCTTTTGATTTCCATTTGCATGGAATATCTTTTTCCATCCCCTCACTTTCAGTCTGTATGTGTCAGTAGGTCTGAAGTGGGTCTCTTGTAGACTGCATATATATGGGTCTTGTTTTTGTATCCATTCAGCAAGCCTGTGTCTTTTGGTTGGAGCATTTAATCCATTCACGTTTAAGGTAATTATCGATATGTATGTTCCTATGACCATTTTCTGAATTGTTTTGGGTTTGTTTTTGTAGGTCCTTTTCTTCTCTTGTGTTTCCCACTTAGAGAAATTCCTTTAGCATTTGTTGTAGAGCTGGTTTGGTGTTGCTGAATTCTCTTAGCTTTTGCTTGTCTGTAAAGTTCTTGATTTCTTCATTGAATCTGAATGAGCTCCTTGATGGGTAGAGTAATCTTGGTTCTGTGTTCTTCCCTTTCATCACTTTAAGTATATCATGCCACTCCCTTCTGGCTTGTAGAGTTTCTGATGAGAAATCAGCTGTTAACCTTGTGGGAATTTCCTTGTATGTTATTTTTCATTTTTCCCTTGCTGCTTTCAATAATTTTTCTTTGTCTTTAATTTTTGCCAGTTTGATTACTATGTGTCTTGGCGTGTTTCTCCTTGGGTTTATCCTGTAATTGACTTGGTGCGCTTCCTGAACTTGGATGGCTTTTTGCTTTCCCATGTTATGGAAGTTTTTGACTATAATCTCTTCAAATATTTTCTGTGATCCTTTCTCTCTCTGTTCTCCTTCTGGGACCCCTATAATGCGAATGTTGTTGTATTTAATGTTGTCCCAGTGGTCTCTTAGGCTCTCTTCATTTCTTTTCACTCTTTTTTCTTTATTCTGTTCTGTCGCCGTGAATTCCACCATTCTGTCTTCCATGTCACTTATCCGTTCTTCTGCCTCAGTTATTCTGCTATGATTCCTTCTCATGTAGTAGTTTACATTTCAGTTATTGTATTGTTCATCTCTGTTTGTTCTTTAATTCTTCTAGTTCTTTGTTAAACATTTCTTGCATCTTCTCGATCTTTTCCTCCTTTCTTTTTCCGAGGTCCTGGATCATCTTCACTATCATTATTCTGAATTCTTTTTCTGTAAGGTTGCCTATCTCCACTTCATTTAATTGTTTTTCTGGGGTTTTATCTTGTCCCTCATTTGGTACATAGCCCTCTGCCTTTTCATCTTGTCTGTCTTTCTGTGAATGTGGTTTTTGTTCCACAGGCTGCAGGATTGTAGTTCTTTTTGCTTCTTCTGTCTGCCCTCTGGTTGATGAGGCTATCTAAGAGGCTTGTGCAAATTTCCTGATGGGAGGGAACTGTTGTGGGTAGAGCTGACTGAGTGTTGCTCTGGTGTGCAGAGCTCAGTAAAAGTTTAATCCGCTTGTCTGCTGATGGGTGGGGCTGGGTTCCCTCCCTGTTGGTTGTTTGGCCTGAGGCAACACAACACTGGAGACTACCTGGGCTCTTTGGTGGGGCTAATGACAGACACTGGGAGGTCTCACGCCAAGGAGTACTTTCTAGAACTTCTGCTGCCAGTGTCCTTGTCCCCATTGTGAGCCACAGCCACTCCTCACCTCTGCAGGAGACCCTCCAACACTAGCAGGTAGGTCTGGTTCAGTCTCCTCTGGGGTCACTGCTCCTTTCCCTGGGTCCTGATGCACACACTACTTTGTGTGCCCTCCAAGAGTGGAGTCTGTGTTTCTCCCATTCCTGTCAAAGTCCTGCAGTCAAGTCCCACTAGCCTTCAAAGTCTGATTCTCTAGGAATTCCTCCTCCCATTGCTGGACTCTGAGGTTGGGAAGCCTGACGTGGGGCTCAGAACCTTCACTCCAGTGGGTGGACTTCTGTCATATAAGTGTTCTCCAGTTCTGTGAGTCACCCACCCAGCAGTTATGAGATTTGATTTTTTTTTTTTTTTTCTTGCGTTATGCGGGCCTCTCACCGCTGTGGCCTCTCCCATTTGCGGAGCACAGGCTCCGGACGCGCAGCCCCAGCGGCCATGGCTCACGGGCCCAGCCGCTCCGCGGCACGTGGGATCCTCCCGAAACGGGGCACGAACCCGCGTCTTCCGCACCGGCAGGCGGACTCTCAAGCACTGCGCCACCAGGGAAGCCCATGAGATTTGATTTTACTGTGATTGCACGCAGCCTACCATCTCATTTTGGCTTCTCCTTTGTCTTTGGATGTGGGGTATCTTTTTTGGTGAGTTCCAGTGTCTTCCTGTTGATTGTCCAGTAGCTAGTTGTGATTCTGTAGTTCTCACAAGAGGTAGTGAGAGCACCTCCTTCGACTCTGCCATCTTCGTTCAGGGCCCCAGTAAGCTTTTAAAGTGAGGAGCTGAGTCATAAACATAGGAAATTTTTAGATAGTTGTAGAAGTAAAGCTGTGATAATCAGTTAGTGAATAAATAATAAAATAATTGGTTACAGTGCTTCAGAGATTGCAACTTGGCATCGTTAAGGCACTCTTGTGGCAGAAACAACCACATACACAACAGGAAGTAATGTAATTCAGTCAGAACAGCACTCAAACCCTGGTTAGAATTTTGCATGAGTTCAGGGCCAACCTGTGTTGGATTTCCATTACTACTTAAGGATTTGCCCTTGGTCTCCTGTACCTGATCTGCTTTGTTTTCCATATTTTTGGATTAAGTTTTTTATTACCTACCTGGTAAAGTTATAGAAGATACAATTCATAGTGATAGCAATGGCTACTACCTGCTTAGCACATATTTGCCTCACTCTCTGCTATGTGAGTTATATTATTCTTATAGTTATCCTGAAAGAAAAATATTATTTACATTTTATAAATTAAGAAAATGATCGTTTTAAAAATGAAGAAAATGGGGATCAAGGTATTAAGTAAATCTCTCTAGGACACAGAGCTAAGCGAGTGGTGAAAGTGAGATTCATGCAATCCTGTGTTGAGTTTCAACGCCTACAGTCTTGGCACTGTACTTGGTGGAATTTAAAAGATGGAGAGGTTACCATTGTTTGGGGATGACTAAAAGGAGGTGGCATTACTGTCATCCTTTGAATGAAGAGTAGCTTTTTGACAGGTGAGGTGGGTGGAATTCCAGGTGGAGGGAATATAATGGATAACTTACTATACAATGTTTGGAATGAATTTGAGAAACAATGCCCACTTCAGTAATTCTACGGGCAGTAAAGTGAGATAAGACTTGTGTACATATATGGTAGAAATTCTTTGTAATCATTTTGTTTTCTTAATTTTGTGCATGATGGGAAAGTTTTGAGCAATAACCAACATGGTGATATGAGGATTACTTTAAAATTTTGAAAGAGGTTATTGGAGATTTTGTTTTTCCTGACATTAATTAGAAAGGTGTTAGAGAAAAACTCCACTTTGAAGACATTGAAGGCAAGATCCTATTGAAGATTAGCTGGTGTACTCAGAGGGCATCACTTAAAAGGGAAAAACTTGGAGCTACTGGGTTAGTCTCCCTCAGAGAAGGAAGATGAAGTTACCCTTGAAGCTTCTGAGAGGGCCTTCATGTGCATAGCTCTAGATTTGGAAATGGGTGTCATTTGTACTTTTAGAGTGCCTGAATGCAGACGTAGTTAGGAAATTGACAAGGGAAGGAGGTCAAGGTTTTGGGTTTATAAGGTGGCAGTTGCTAAGTCCACACTGATCTCAGATCTCATGACTGGAAACAAGAATATGACCTGCGAGATAGGTGAGCATTAAGACTGTTCATAGAATGGGTAGATCATTTAGCTCTGTTAGCTCTTTGAGCTCACATTAGCGTCTTTGGGCAGTGTCTGGAGCACATCTTCAAAAGCAGCCTGCTTAGTGAGCTGCTGTATCTCTTGCTAGTTCTCACTCCCTGCTCTCAGCTGAACATTTTCCTCTTCTCCACACTTACCACTAGAGGTTGCCCCAGCAATCAGGAAATTCTGTGAGGCTGAAATAGTATCATTGTCATCTAGTGTTTAGAATTGCCCGTTAAGCAGCCCTTCATTACTGCTATGACTGTGTGGTATTGTTACAACCAAGTCCTTTGAGAATCACCTTTGGCACTGCGTATCTATAGTATTAGGGGAAATGTGTGCAAGTAGTAATAGTAGGCCACTTACTGTTCAAAAATACCAACCAAATGGGGATGGCTTCATGTAATTTTTATTTTCTTCTGGTAGAGGAAGACCTCTGCTCTTAGTTCCTTCTACTCTAAGAACATACATAAAATTGGCATTTATTTTCTGTTTAAAAGGAATTGTTGGATAAGCAGTTAGAGGTTCATGAGTGGAGAACAGAAGAAAAAAGAGGGGTAGAGCTGGATTTGGATCATCCATATTAGGCTGCCACGTAAAAGTTGATAGGTTTGCAGGGCATGTGGACTATGGTGTAAGGGGGCCATGAGAGTTGTGCATTGCACAACCTGACCAAACTCATGCAGGGACTGTATGCCACAAGAAGCATGGTTCTGTTCAGGGACATTTACCGAGGGAGAGAGTACAGAGAAGGAATTTTGAGAAATGCTCAAATTTAGAGGGTAAAAGGAAAAAGAAGATAAGCCAGCAAGGAAAAGAGGAAGGAGAAATCAGAGAAACACAACTGGTCCAGAAGAGTACAGTTGCCATTGTCCTGTCTGTTCCTCTACGTGATGTCCAGACCTTTCAAAGTGAAGGCAGTTTGTTGCCTTCTACTCATGATGTAAAGTCAGTCTCTCTCTGTATCTCTCTGTCCCTCTCTGTGTCTGTGTGTCTCTTTCACACACTTGTTCATTAGTATTTGTCACTCTCTCTGTCAGTTCAGATCAGTTTATCAGAGCTAAACTATCTTTGACAAATCATTGTTTACCCATGGAAGTGGTGGCTCCCACTTAAATTGATGGTAGGAAACTTCATTCCCATTCCCCGTCTGTATAAAAGATTGATCTTAAAGCCTGATCCTCCACTGAGGAATTATATCAAACCATTGAAATGTTATGAGGAGACTATTTTGTAGTCATTCCACAGCCATATCTACTTAGGTTATCTCTGTAAAGGATGGTAGGTATTTAAAATGTTTATTCTTATTTTAAAGTTTAAAACTATCCTATCAGCAACCAATCATCATAATTTGATTCACTGTGTTGAGGTCTTTGGTTCAGAAGTTGTATTTCAAAAACTCTGGTGTGGGATAGTTATTTGGGGCTGCACATGACAATGTTTCCATCATTGCCTCTCTTCTGGTATCAGACTTCACCCTCATGGTGACTGGATGGTATGGGGGGTATGACCAAGCATAGTGACCCCAATTCCTGGACAGCAGTGATTGTGATGGGAGCTTGACCCAAGTATGCAGGGTTGCCAGATAAAATGCAGGATTCCCACTTAAATGTGAATTTTAGATAAACAATGACTAGGAGCCTAGGTTATGCCTTTTTTTCACATCTGTAGAAATTTTGTCAGGTATTGAATGGGACGTATTCATACCAATATAGGCTTACACTCAAGTAATATTCATTGTTTATCTGAAGTTCAGTTTTAACTAGGTGTCCTGTATTTTTGTTGGCTAAATCTGGCAACCCTAAAAGTAGAATCAGAGCCCTCTCTTTTTTTTTTTTTTAAAGAATGCCAGGAGAGAGAATTTTTTTTATGTTTGGAGGTAGGGAAGAGGGTTAAAGACAAACCCATCTGATAGCCAGTTGCCCTGATGAATAAGAGGGAAGAGTCTTTTTAGAAAAGTAAGCCAAGTATAGGGAAGCAATATTTGAGTGGCATAAGAGATAATGGCCTCTGAGTTCCAGCTTCCATCTCCTGGCCCTGGTTCTAAACTTTTCTTTTATGCTGTGCACTATCCCCAGCATCCTTCCAGATATGTGAGCTAATGAATTACTTTTCTTGCATGAGCAAGTGTGCGTTGGGTGCCGTCACTTTTAGCCTCTGTATTTTCCACACTCCTTTAAAGTATGTGGCACTCTCACACTGCCCCCTTGCCTCCTCCGGCTTTTGCTAGAGAATGTACATTCTGTGCTGCTCTCATGTTTGATGGTGGACAATAGATCCCTTGATACCTCAGCACCACAAAGGCCTTCACTGGCAGAGTCCTTGGTGAATAAGAGTGGAAGCTGGAATACGCTTTCTTTTACTTACTGCATGGAGAAACGGTGGTCTCTGTAAGGAAAGTAGTCTTTATTTAGGAAAACAGTGGAATCCAAATTTACCAAAAGTATGAACACTGGAAGGCACAAACGTGCAGAGGTATAGGAAACATAAAACTAGGCACTTTGCTTCATGCATATATCAAGTAATGTTAAAAATTCAAAGATGAACTAAAATTGTCAGTAGGGGTCCCCTAGTCAAGAAAGCAATCCTCTTAAAAGATGCCTTAAAGAAGGAGAGTAAACAAGTAAAATTGAATAAGAAAACAAGCAAAATGTATACTTTTTTGTAGGTTTTGAGCCCCTTTTGGATTAACTGTCAAGCTCAGTCTCCCATGAGTAAGTGGGTGTACATGGCAAGGGTCTAGCACATGGAATTTCCTACCCATCAATAGTTTCAGCTTCTTGGAACATTAGTCATAAATATGTGAAAGCAGTGTTTTAATCTGGCCATAGGTTGCTCATAAAACTCACTTTAAAAATTTTACCATCCCCTCCTGGAGAAAGTAGGAGATACAACAGGATGAATTAATAGGCTAGGCTAAGGCCAAATACCAAGAGTCCTGATGTTTCACAGAGTTACCTCATTAGGCAGGTTTAGAGTAGGTAACAAAGGTACAGATCAGTATCTGAGTCTCATAAGACTGGGCAGATTCGAGAAATCAACCCTTCTGGGCCAGAGACTTCCATAGTGTGAAATAAATAACTGCCCTTGACAGCTAATATAGAGACCAGAACCCACTACTCAGGGTCAGGACAAAGAGAATAAGAATAAGGTTGATCTCTATAGTTTACCCTGAGCAGAGTCTAACATAAACCTACTTCTTTTGTTTACATTTTCTATCCACTTCGTTTTGTAAGAACATTGTAGTCAAGATGGAGGCAGTTAGAGGGGATGTGAGGTGAGGAAGAGGTGGAGAAGGAAACATGGAGGTAAGGGCAAACAATATTTGTTGAATGCTTTCTAGGAGGGTTCAAGAACACTGGGAATAATAATACATGATATGCATTACTTTTTCTTTAAAAACAATTTTGTAGACTTAAAAGTATTCTGTATCTAAAATCTTCATAAGATTCTTAACAAAAATATATGAAGTAAGGTACATTTGATGAAATTGGTCCTCAAGAGATTGAGTGACATGTTAAAGTCACCTGAATAATAAAAATCACAGCCTGGACTTCAACCCAGAGTATCTTGAGTGTTTTTACAGGAGTCTTTTCACTGTTGTGCCTACTTAATTTTGATATCCCATTCATCTGGAGACATGTGATGTGATCTTATGTTTATTACCATATGTCTGGTCTTCTATTTAAAATAAAGAGTAGCAGAGAGATGGGAAAAGCGAGTATCCAGAATGCCAGTATTAAATTAGGCATCAGTAGAGGCAATCATACAAATGATTGGGAAAGACACTGGGACCTTAGAAATGGCATTTTAGATGTTACCAAACAAGACCACTTAAAGTGAGTTTTCAAAGAGTTGTAGAACCAAAGAAAACATTAGAAAGTCACATAAATATAAACACTTTCGGTAATGGTTAAGATAAATGGGATTGTTCTTGGCAATGGCTATGAACTATATGTGACTGGAGAGAAAAATAAAACAACACACGAGGTTGTCAATAAATTCTACAGATGCATCTCTTAATATGGAAGGTAGTTACAAACCAGGTGACTCTCCTTAATTTCTATCATTTTAAGTTCTATAACATATTGTACATTTACTTATATTCTCTGTTGCATATATGCTCAGACACAATTAATGGTTAATATCTTGAAAATGTTAAGATTGTAACTCAAAAAAGTGATCACTCATAGTTGGGAAGCATACACTTTTGTCAACAAAACAGGAACAAATTGGTTAGAAATCAGTTTTAATTGGGATTTTTTAAAGGAACACTGTAGGGTTGCATTGCCTTACATATGAGGAAAATACTACTCTAGCTTGTGGCTTTAATGCTATGTTTTTCTATGGACTGGTTGCCAGTGATTCTGGCCCATGAGATACATGGAAGTCTGTTGTTGGTACTTTTCTTCCTTCTTTCCTTTTTCTGCTTTGAAGCTAAAAAACAATGTTGTATTAGACTTAGGAGGGAAAGGCCAAGATAATTTTTTTTTTTTTTTTTTGCGGTACGTGGGCCTCTCACTGTTGTGGCCTATCCTGTTGTGGAGCACAGGCTCTGGACACGCAGGCTCAGCGGCCATGGCTCATGGGCCTAGCTGCTTCACGGCATGTGGGATCTTCGTGGACTGGGCCACAAACCCATGTCCCCTGCATTGGCAGGCAGACTCTCAACCACTGCACCACCAGGGAAGCCCCCAAGATAATTTTTAACTTAATTTTGACATTGCTGAGCTACTGAGTTAAGACAAGCAAATTCTCACTTTCAGATTTTGTCTAATGTGATAAAACACCCTTTATTGTTTAAATTTCTCCTAGTAAGATATTTTATTACTTGCAGCCAAAAGCACTCCAAACCACATCCTGAATTGCTATCTATTTTCTTTTCTTTCTTTCAGCTTACTATTGGTCTGTTGTGGAAATTTTTTAGTCTTTTCAGCAGCTTAGCATTTGAATCCCCTTCCTATGTGAAATGTGTCTTAATGGGAGACAGAGCCAGTTTTAAACTGTAGAAACTAAAATAGTATCTCAGCCTCATTTGAAACTAGGGCTTAGGCAAATAAAGCTTTCTCAACTGGATGTACACACACCAGGTTTTGAGTGTAGACCTCGTGACACCGAGAAATATGCAAAGTGGATAATTCCCTTATAAAGGAAGTGGGTTTAGCAAAATTGTACTCCTGGCATATCAGTGACAGTAGTATCGAGGACATTCAGTATTCTAGTCCTTCCAGAGACAAAAGTCATGTCTTCATAAGCCCAGTTTTGCAGCCTAATTTGTGGTGGTGTTTCAAGATGCACAGTTATAAGCAATACGGTCCAGATCTCCTGGTGACTCAGAGAGCTACCCAGTAGCCTTTTAAGTAAATTATTTTCCTTCCCATTTAATCTGTCATGGTTAGTTTCTCTTGCTTGCAACTAAAAACCCAGCCTGATACATTTTTTATCTCTTAGGCCAAAAGAATAGAGGTCAGAGGAGAGGCAGACAACTCACATTTTTTCTGGAGTAATTGGTCACCTTTCACAAATGAAGTAGAACAGTAAATAAGCTGATGGGGGAAAAGAGGAGCAAAAGAAGCTCATCCACATTTTTTGAATTAAAAAATCACGAAATTTATCGACTTAAGCGTCTGTACAAAAACTATTGGAAATGTTTCAGGCTAACTTTTTTTTTCTTTTTCTCTGAGTTTATTTTTGTGTATGGTGTTAGGGAGTGTTCTAATTTCATTCTTTTACATATAGCTGTCCAGTTTTCCCAGCACCACTTATTGAACAGGCTGTCATTTCTCCACTGTATATTCTTGCTTCCTTTATCAAAGATAAGGTGATCATATGTGCATGGGTTTATCTCTGGGCTTTCTATCCTGTTTATTTGATCTATATTTCTGTTTTTGTGCCAGTACCATACTGTCTTGATTATTATAGCTTTGTAGTATAGTCTGAAGTCCAGGAGCCTGATTTCATTTTTCTTTCTCAATAATGCTTTGGCTATTCAGAGTCTTTTATGTTTCCATACAAATTGTGAAATTTTTTGTGCATGTTCTGTGAAAAATGACACTGGTAGTTTGATAGGGATTGCATTGAATCCGTAGATTGCTTTGGGAAATATAGTTTTCACAATGTCGATACTTACAATCCAAGAACATGGTATATCTCTCCATCTGTTTGTATCATCTTTAATTTCTTTCATCATTGTCTTATGATGATTTTTTTTGATTTCTGATGGATATAACATTTTTAAAAAATATCTTTATTGGAGTATAATTACTTTACAATGGTGTGTTAGTTTCTGCTTTATAACAAAGTGAATCAGTTATACATATACATATGTCCCCATATATCTTCCCTCTTGTGTCTCGCTCCCTCCCACCCTCCCTATCCCACTTCTCTAGGTGGTCTCAAAGCACCGAGCTGATCTCCCTGTGCTATGCGACTGCTTCCCACTAGCTATCTATTTTACGTTTGGTAGTGTATATATGTCCATGCCACTCTCTCACTTTGTCCCAGCTTACCCTTCCCACTCCCCGTATCCTCAAGTCCATTCTCTAATAGGTCTGTGTCTTTATTCCTATCTTGCCCCTACGTTCTTCATGACAGTTTTCTTTCTTTTATTTCTTTTTTAGATTCCATATATATGTGTTAGCATACACTATTTGTTTTTCTCTTTCTGACTTACTTCACTCTGTATGACAGACTCTAGGTCCATCCACCTCATTACAAATAACTCAATTTCATATCTTTTTATGGCTGAGTAAAATTCTATTGTATATATGTGCCACATCTTCTTTATCCATTCATCTGTCGATGGACACTTAGGTTGCTTCCATGTCCTGGCTATTGTAAATAGAACTGCAGAGAACATTTTGGTACATGACTCTTTTTGAATTATGGAGTTTTCTCAGGGTATATGCCCAGTAGTGGGATTGCTGGGTCGAATGGTAGTACTATTATTAGTTTTTTAAGAAACTTCCATACTGTTCTCCATAGTGGCTGTATCAATTTACATTCCCAACAACAGTGCAAGAGGGTTCCCTTTTCTCCACACCTTCTCCAGCATTTATTGTTTGTAGATTTTTTTATGATGGAGATTCTGACCGATGTGAAATGATATCTCATTGTAGTTTTGATTTGAATTTCTCTAATGATTAATGATGTTGAGCATTCTTTCATGTGTTTGCGGGCAATCTGTATATCTTCTTTGCAGAAATGTCTATTTAGGTCTTCTGCCCATTTTTGGATTGGGTTGTTTTTTTTTTGGTTATTGAGCTTCATGAGCTGCTTGTATATTTTGGAAATTAATCCTTTGTCAGTTGCTTCATTTGCAAATATTTTCTCCCATTCTGAGGGTTGTCTTTTTGTCTTGTTTATGTTTTCCTTTGCTGTGCAAAAGCTTTTAAGCTTCATTAGGTCCCACTTTTATTTTTGTTTTTATTTCCATCTCTCCAGGAGATGGGTCAAAAAGGATCTTGCTGTGATGTATGTCATGGATTGTTCTGCCTATGTTTTCCTCTAAGAGTTTGATAGTGTCTGGCCTTACATTTAAGTCTTTAATGCATTTTGAGTTTATTTTTGTGTATGGTGTTAGGGAGTGTTCTAATTTCATTCTTTTACATGTAGCTGTCCAGCTTTCCCAGCATCACTTATTGAAGAGGTTGTCTTTTCTCCCCTGTGTATTCTTGCCTCCTTAATCAAAGATAAGGTGACCATATGTGCATGGGTTTATCTCTGGGTTTTCTATCCTGTTCCATTCATCTATATTTCTGTTTTTGTGCGAGTACCATACTATCTTGATTACTGTAGCTTTGTAGTATAGTCTGAAGTCAGGGAGCCTGATTCCTCCCTTCTGTTTTCTTTCTCAACATTGCTTTGGCTATTCAGGGTCTATTGTGTTTCCATACAAATTGTGAAATTTTTTGTTCTAGTTCTGTGAAAAATGCCAGTGGTAGTTTGATAGGGATTTCATTGAATCTGTAGACTGCTTTGGGAAGTATAGTCATTTTCACAATGTTGGTTCTTCCAATCTAAGAACATGGTATATCTCTCCATCTATTTGTATCATCTTTAATTTCTTTCATCAGTGTCTTATAATTTTCTGCATACAGGTGTTTTGTCTGCTTAGGTAGGTTTATTCCTAGATATTTTATTCTTATTGTTGCAGTGGTAAATGAGAGTGTTTTCTTAATTTCACTTTCAGATTTTTCATCATTAGTGTACAGGAATGCAAGTGATTTCTGTGCATTAATTTTGTATCCGCTACATTACCAAATTCACTGACTAGCTTTAGTAGTTTTCTGGTAGCATATTTAGGATTCTGTGTACAGTATCATGTCATCTTCAAACAGTGACAGCTTTACTTCTTCTTTACCTATTTGGGTTCCTTATATTTCTTTTTCTTCTCCGATTGCTGTGGATAAAACTTCCAAAACTATGTTGAATAATAGTGGTGAGAGTGGACAACCTTGTCTTATTCCTGATCTCAGTGGAAATGGTTTCGGGTTTTCACCATTGAGGACAATGTTGCCTGTGGATTTGTCATATATGGCCTTTACTATGTTGAGGAAAGTTCCCTCTATGCCTACTTTCTGCAGGGTTTTTATCATAAATGGGTGTTGAATTTTGTCGAAAGCTTTCTCTGCATTTATTGAGATGATCATATGGTTTTTCTCCTTCAGTTTGTTAATATGGTGTATCACATTGATTGATTTGCATATATTGAAGAATCCTTGCATTCTTGGGGTAAACCCCACTTGATCGTGGTGTATGATCCTTTTAATGTGCTGTTGGATTCTGTTTGCTAGTATTTTGTTGAGGTTTCTTGCATCTATATTCATCAGTGATATTGGCCTGTACTTTTCTTTCTTTGTGGCATCTTTGTCTGGTTTTGGTATCAGGGTGATGGTGGCCTTGTAGAATGAGTTTGGGAGTGTTTCTCCCTCTGCTGTATTTTGGAACAGTTTGAGAAGGTAGGTGTTAGCTCTTCTCTAAATGTTTGATAGAATTCCCCTGTGAAGCCATCTGGTCCGGGGCTATTGTTTGTTGGAAGATTTTTAATCACAGTTTCAATTTCATTACTTGTGATTAGTCTGTTTATATTTTCTATTTCTTCCGGGTTCAGTCTCGGAAAGTTGTGCATTTCTAAGAATTTGTCCATTTCTTCCAGTTGTCCATTTTATTGACATAGAGTTGCTTGTAGTAATCTCTCATGATATTGTGTATTTCTGCAGTGTCAGTTGTTACTTTTTTTTCATTTCTAATTCTGTTGATTTGAGTCTTCTCCCTTTTTTTCTGGGTGAGTCTGGCTAATGGTTTGTCAATTTTGTTTATCTACTCAAGAACCAGCTTTGAGCTTTATTGATCTTTGCTATCGTTTCCTTCATTTCTTTTCATTTATTTCTAATATGATCTTTATTATTTCTTTTCTTCTGGTATCTTTGGCATTTTTTTGTTCTTCTTTCTGTAATTTCTTTAGGTGTAAGGTTAGGTTGTTTATTTGAGATGTTTCTTGTTTCTTCAGGTAGGATTGTGCTGCTATAAACTTCCCTCTAAGAAGTATTTTTGCTTCATCTCATAGGTTTTGGGTTGTTGTGTTTTCATTGTCATTTGTTTTTAGGTGTTTTTTGATTTCCTCTTTGATTTCTTCAGTGATCTGTTGGTTATTAAGTAGTGTATTGTTTAGCCTCCATGTGTTTGTATTTTTTACAGATTTTTTCCTCTAATTCATATCTAGTCTCATAGCGCTGTGGTCAGAAAAGGTAGTTGATATGATTTCAATTTCCTTAAATTTAGGAAGGCTTGATTTGTTACCCAAGATATGATCTATCCTGGAGAATGTTCCATGAGCTCTTGAGAAGAATGTGTGTTCTGTTGTTTTTGGATGGAATGTCCTATAAATATTAATTAAGTCCATCTTGTTTAATGTATCATTTAAAGCTTGTGTTTCCTTATTTATTTTCATTTTGGATGATCTGTCCAGTGGTGAAAGTGGGATGTTAAAGTCCCCTAGTATGATTGTGTTACTGTCGATTTCTTCTTTTATGGCTGTTAGTGTTTGCCTTATATATTGAGGTGCTCCTATGTTGGGTGCATAAATATTTAAAATTGTTATGTCTTCTTCTTGGGTTGATCCCTTGATCATTACGTAGTGTCCTTCTTTTTCTCTTGTAATAGTCTGTGTTTTAAAGTCTATTTTGTCAGATGTGAGAATTGCTACTCCAGCTTTCTTTTGATTTCCATTTGCATGGAATATCTTTTTCCATCCCCTCACTTTCAGTCTGTATGTGTCCCTAGGTCTGAAGTGGGTCTCTTGTAGACAGCATATATACATGTCTTGTTTTCCTATCCATTCAGCCAGTCTGTGTCTTTTGGTTGGAGCATTTAATCCATTTACATTTAAGGTAGTTATTGATATGTATATTCCTATTACCATTTTTTAAATTTACTTGTATGTCTTATTGTAGGTCTTTTCCTTCTCTTGTGTTTCCTACCTCAGAAGTTCCTGTAGCATTTGTTGTAAAGCTGGTTTGGTTGTGCTGAATTATCTTAATGAAATCCTTGCTGGGTAGAGTAACCTTGTTTGTAGACTTTTCCCTTTCATCACTTTAAATATGTCCCGCCACTCCCTTCTGGCTTGCAGAGTTTATGCTGAAAGATCAGCTGTTAACATTATGGGGGTTCCCTTGTATGTTATTTGTTGATTTTCCCTTTCTGCTTTGAATATTTTTTCTTTGTTTTAAATTTTTGATAGTTTGATTAATATTTGTCTTGGCATGTTTCTCCTTGGATTTATCCTGTATGGGACTCTCTGTGCTTCTTGGACTTGATTGACTATTTCTTTTCCCATATTAGGGACATTTTCAACTATAATCTCTTAACCTATTTTCTCAGTCCCTTTTTTTGTTTCCCTTCTTCTTTTGGCAGGCCTATAATTCGAATGTTGGTTCGTTTATTGTTGACACAGAGGTATCTGAGACTGTCCTCAATTCTTTTTATTCTTTTTTCTTTATTCTGCTCTATGGTAGTTATTTCCACTATTTTATCTTCCAGGTCACTTGTCCGTTCTTCTGCCTCTGTTATTCTGCTATTGATTCCTTCTAGAGAATTTTAAATTTCATTTATTGTGTTGCTCATCATTGTCTGTTTGCTCTTTAGTTCTTCTAGGTCCTTCTTAAACGTTTTTTGTATTTTCTCCATTCTGATTCCAAGATTTTGGATCATCTTTACTCTCATTACTCTGAATTCTTTTTGAGGTAGACTGCCTATTTCCTCTTCCTTTGTTTGGTCTGTTGGGTTTTTTCCTTGCTCCTTCATCTGCTGTTTGTTTCTCGGTCTTCTCATTTTAATTAACTTACTGTGTTTGGGGTCTCCTTTTTGCAGGCTGCAGGTTCGTAGTTCACATTGTTTTTGGTGTCCGCCCCCAGTGGGTAAGTTTGGTTCAGTGAGTTGTGTAGGCTTCCTGTTGGAGGGGACTGGTGCCTGTGTTCTTGTGGATGAGCGTGGATCTTGCCTTTGTGTTGTGCAGGACCTCGTCCGGTGGTGTGTTTTGGGGTGTCTGTGGAGTTATTATGATTTTAGGCAGCCTCTCTGCTAATGGGTGGGGTTTGTTCTTATCTTTCTAGTTGTTTGGCATATGGTGTCCAGCCCTGTAGCTTGCTGGTTGTTGAGTGGAGCTGAGTCTTAGCATTGAGATGGAGATCTCTCAGAGAGCTTTCACGCTTTGGTATTATGTGGAGCTGGGATGTCTCTGTTGGGCCAATATCCTGAACTTGCCTCTCCTACCTCAGAGGCACAGGCCTGACACCTGGCTGGAGCCCCAAGACCCTGTTAGCCACATGGCTTTTTGGAAGTCTGAGGCCTTCTGCCAGCATTGTTCTGTAGTTGTTTCACATTTAGATGTATTTCTGATGCATTTGTGAGGAGAAGATGATTGCCACGTCTTATTCCTCTGCCATGTTGAAGGTTCTCCAGGCTAACTTTTAAGATGTTAACCTAATGTGTTTTTCTCTAGTTTTCCAATTATATCCTCATTCAAGTAGGTAGCTAGGCTCTGTGCTTTCTTCTCTCAAGGAAAATTTGGGTATGATAAAACTGAAGTTTCACTTTCACCCAGATTTTTGTTTTCTAACAATCTAGGTCTTTTGATGAGATTATGCTAGATTCTCTTGAAGGAGAGGAGAGAGAATGCCTCATGAGAGAGATGAAGGGAAAATGATTAATTTTCCTCCTACTGAAATGAATATACTACTTATAGTGGTGCAAGGTGGGGATTATTATAAGGATAACTCAAGGGTCACATGAGACACCCTGCTCACTGTCAGTGCTGTGGGTAAGGAAGCAAGATCTCTGGGAGGAATGTTGTACAGATCCCAGGCTTGCACATGTTCCTACCTCCCCATTGTGGTAGACAGAAGCAGCAGGTGGGAAGAAGGCTGGACCCAGGGGGACCATGTGGAATATGTCTAGGTAGTATCCAGAGAGGTTACTCCTTGTCACTGTACTAAGTCCTTCACACATCCTCCTAATGTTGGGAGGATTCCGAGGAATTGCTGAGATTTACACTGTCTTGGCAAAGGGTGGGCAAGAAATCAACATTAGGGACATTTATAGGAAATCAAGAAATTCACTGTTGTGTTAGTTTGCTAGGGCTGCCGTAGCAAAGTACCACAGACTGGGTGCCTTAAGTAACAGAAATTTATTTTATCACAGTTCTGGAAGCTAGAAGTCTGAGATCAAGGTGACAGCTGGGTGGGTTTTTCTTGAGGCCTCTCTCCTTATCTTATAAGCCTCTTTCCTGAGCTGTCTTTTTCCTATGTCTTCACAAGGTCTTCTCTCTGTGTATGTCTGTGTCCTAATTTCTTCTTGCAAGGACACTAGACATATTGGATTAGGGTCCATCCATATAACCTCGTTTTACCTTAATTACCTCTTTAAATGCCCTATCTCTAAATGCAGTCACATTCTGAGGTACTAGAGGTTAAGACTTCAGCATATGAATTTTGGCAGGGGAGTAGAGACATACAGTTCAGCTCATCACAACTATCTTTGTCCAAATGACTGTGAAATTGTGTGAAATAAATTTCTCTGTATGATGATGTTACTAATAATATAAATATTAATAGTAAATGTTCCCCACATAATTGCTTAAATGGGATTAGGCAATTTCTAAACACTGTATGTGATAACCTTATTTAATCCCTACAGTAGACTAATGTAAGAGATACCGTTATTCCCATTTTATTAATGAGGAAGGTAAAGCATAAAACATTTTTGTAACATTTATAAGCACTATGCTATGCTGCTTCTAAATAATAAAAATAATACAATAATTATTAAGCCTGGAAATCATAGCATATTTGATCATCCAGTTGGGCCAGGGTGAAGATTTGTGCTTATGATATCCTTCCCCATTTTGTCCTTGGTTCTTGAAGCCTCTGTCTTATCATTTAACATGGGTAGCAGTCAGAAATGCCAAAGCTGGCTGGCTAGGAACCATTGCTGAGGTGAAGCCTTTGGAATTATCTCCATTTTTATTCTAGACTATAGATATGTGTCTCTCTACTGTCTAGGCTATAGATTAAATACAATGAAATACCATGTGTCTGTAGTCTTAGTTTTCATTTCATGGGCCTAGATTTGTTTCTGTAGTAAAAATATCCCCTGTCCTAGCTCAGTAATGGTGTGATCTCTTTTCTTTTGAAATATTTGAAGTCTTATTCCTTGGCCTTTGGACCCATCCTCCTTGCTCAGTTGGTTTGGTTGTTTCCTATGCTCTTTAGATTTTGGGTTACTTTCTTGGGAATCCTGAGAATCAGGGTCTACAAGAGATTGATTTAGGACTCATTTTTTTTCTCTAATCACTACAGGACAAAGCTCCATCCTAGTCTCTGGCCCCTGTGGAGGAAGAGCTGCACTGTGCCAGCTTATTTTAGAGCTTAGGACAGATCAAAGAACTGAGCATAGTGATGATATAACCGAACAAGGCCGGTACCAAATCCAAGTTTGGCTCCTCACCGCTCAAAAGGCCAGTACTTGAGAGATATGTGTTGGTGGAAAAGGAAATGTTGCTTTATTCAGGAGGCGGGTGGTCTGTGAAGATGGTAGACTAATGTCCTAAGACCATCTCCAAGTTGACGATTGGGAGACAAATGTTTTAACAGTTGTGTGAGGTAGGTGGCTGTAGGGTGTGTGAGCAGCTTGTGCATAATTCTCAGATAGGTTGGCATCAAGGTCAAGTTGTGAGTATCACCAGTTTTCTGGTTTCAACGGGTCTGGGGTTTATATGCTTGTGGTCAGCAGTTTTCATCTGGTGGGGGCTGCTTCCTGTAAAAACAACTTAAGAGTGTGTGTCAGACCTTTATCTGTATCTTTCAGGAACTGGGAGTTTGCTTCAAGTCTGGCTAGTAGTCTAAGTTATTGCCAGTTTCCTGGCCCATGTCCTTGAGGTTGGTATCTGGAATTAAGCAAGTAAGGTTAGTTCTTTCCTAGTCAATTAGTCATTGTTTAAAATAGCTTTAAGGCATGTGTGGGTCAGCAGGAATGGAAAATACATGTTTCAAATTTTGTGCTTGTCAAATTGGGGCAGCTTATGCTCTTGCTACAGTGAGTCATTTTGACCAGAGACCTAACCAAGGATGGTCTGTCATCTTAGTGGGAGGTCTCATCATCTGCAAAGTGGAAAAGCAATCAAAACTTTCTTAATAGAGTTGGTTGTTATATGAAAACACTGTAAGATACAAATAATAGGCAAATAGAGTTTGTTTCTATTATTATTACTTTTTATTATTTTACTTCTTTGGTATAATCCAAGGATTACAGATGTAAGAGTCATTGGATAAAAACTGAGACCAAAAAATGATAACTATTTATTTGGAAAAATGATACAAAAACATTTAACAAAAAAGCTTACAGCAGTTCTTCTCAATTCTGGTTGCATGGTTGAAGTGCTAGGAGGCTTCTAAGTAATAATATCTGGCTCTAGCAAGTCAGTTAAATCAGTAGCCCTGGAGGTGAGGCCCAAGAATTAGTAGTTATTGAAAGTTTTTCAGGTGATTCTAGCATAAATTTAGGACTGGAAACTAGTGAGCTATAGGAAGGGACATCAAGATTAGTCAACTACCAGATGCATAGAAGTAAAACAGGATTAGTCAACTACCAGATGTAAAACTCCTGAGTAGCAGTGTATTAAATAAGAACATTTTTTTCTCTCACTGAAAAGAAGTCTGGAAGTAGGCAATCCAGTGTTGGTGTGATGGCTCTATGCTGTTATCAAGTACCTAGGATCATAGAATCTTTTTCTCATATATGGATTCATTCATAAGGTCACCTCATGGCAAGATATATATTTATTCAGCCAGTATTTATTGGGCACCTACCTTGTGTCAGGAATTGTTCTAAGATCTGATTGCATTTTAGATAGTGTGGCTACAAAATATCTTGCCAAGAAGGTGACATTTGAGTAGAAAACTATAGAGCAAACATCAAATAGTAAGTGATAGATATCTGAAGCAAAAGTGTTCCAAGCAGAGAAAAGAAGCATCAAAGTCCCTAAGGTAGGAATGAGCCTGATGTGTGTATTTGAGAAAAAGCAAAGAAGTGAGTGTGGGTGAATGAGTGCAGGGGTAAGCAGGATGTGAGAGAGATTGTGGGTGGGTTAACATATTGAGTAGGCTTTATAGGCTACTATAAAGATTTTCAATTTAGCCTGAGGGCAGGGAGGGACATTAAGCAGAAAAGTGACATGATATGATTTATATTTTAGTTTCATCAAGATCACTTCTTCTTGCTGTGTTAGAGAACAGACCCACTAATTGACCAGGTGGAAGCAGGGGGACCAGTCAAAATGCTGTTTTAATTGTCAGGGTGAGACATGATGGTGACTTGGACCACGATGGTAGTTATAAATTTGATAAGAAGTAGATTGATTTCAGATTTAATCTGAAGATAGAGGCAACATCGTTTGTTAATATAATGAGTGTGGCATGAGAGCAAAAGACCAGAGTCAGTATGGGTACAAAGGTTTTGGGCTGATGAACTGGAAGAATGGAGTTGCCATTTACTGAGATCGGGAAGACTGAAAGTGGAGAAGGTTTGGGTCAAAATCAGGAGTTTGGACATGTCAAGTTAAAATGCTGGTTAGACATTTGTTTTGGTTTGCTTCTCAGTTCCAATATATACTCTGTGATAAAAAACAAAATTTTTCTAAGCATTTCTCCTTTAAAGTAAGCACAGTGTTAAGCTTTCTTAGTAGAGGGCACTGGTGGGACATTGCAGGAGGAAGAGGCATTTCCTCCTGGAGTTTCTGGTGGAGACTGGGCATTGGCAGTATAGGTGTGAGGACATCCAGTGGAGTTGCTTCAGCCCTGGGACCAGGATTTGACTGCTATATGACTTTGGAGCCTCAGCCTGGCAAGAACTATTTTGCAGCCCTCTTGAAGTGAAAACCAGAGACCCCACACTCTCTGAAGGCCTTCTTCATCTGCCCACACCCTGACTTCCTCTGCACGTCAGTGGGTGCTGATTACTTGTTCCCACCTGCACCTCAAAGAGTAGCCTGTTACTTGTCCAGCATCTCCAGACTCGTTCTGGCTTTCTCTACTATCTGGTAGGCTGAGCCACACCTTCTCCAACAAGCTCTGAACTTCTTCTAAGTTTGCCTTTCCTTGGGTTCCCTCCCTATGCCCTATGGTACCATATGTGTCATAGTTGCTCTTTTATAATAGGTCATAATTTTTATTTTAAACTTCCCCATTTAACCTGCTACATGGTTTCTCTCTTCTGGTTGGACATAGACTGCTGTAAGCTCCAAGTGGAGAGGTGTGGAGGCAATTGGTTATATAAGTTAGGAGCTCGCAGGAGAGGTCTAAGATGGGGATACAAATTTGGAACCATAAACACATAGATAATGGTAAAAGCCATGAGACATGAATAGCTTGTGAAGGGAATTAATATAGAGATAAAAGATACAAGACTGAACCAAAATTTAAAGGAAAAGGAAATAAGGAGAAAATAGCAAAGGAGGCTGAGAAGGAGTCGTAAGGGAAAGGAGAGAGGATGGGAGGGAGGGAAGGGGGGAGGAAGGGATGAGGGGAGAGAGAGAGAGAGATAGAGATGGGAAGGAAGGGAGAAAGGAAGCAAGGGAGGAAGGAAGGAAGGAATGAAGGAAAGAAGGAAGGAAGGGAGGGAGGGATGAAGATGGATGCAGGAGGAGAATATGACCAACCGTGTTAGATGTAGCTGGTTGGTCAGTTAGAAAAATGGTGGATAATTGGCCATTGAGTTAGGCAGTGTGAAGGTCTTTGATGATAACAATAGTTTTGGTAGAATGGAAGGAGTTAAATTCTAATTGGAGAGGGTTTGTGGGAGAAGGTGACCATGAAATTATAGACAGTGAGTGCATAAAATCTTTTAAAGAGTTTTTCTTTGAAACAAAGGAAAAAATAAAGGTTAATGGATGGAGGAGAGTGTGGGGTCGAGGGGAGGGTTCTCTTCCTTTAAGTGATAAATTAAAATACAGTATTTTTTATGCTAATTGGAAAGTTCCAGTATGAGGGAAAAAAGTGATGATGGAGGAGAAAAAGGGAACTCCTGGATTCTGGAGCAATGTCTGAGAGAAGCGAGGGGGTGGAACACAGTATGCCAGTGGTAGGGCTCATCTACAGTAACAGAGGAGAAGGCAAAATACCTAGGGACAGATGCTACTGCATAAGCAGATACAGTGGTGGAAGAATATAGAATTCTTTTGATTAAATACATTGAATATTTTGTTAGTGAAATAAGAAGTAAAGTCATTAGCTGAGATTAAAGATGTACTGGCAGAATCTGTTTGATGAACCTATTTTGGAACTCTGGAGTGTGTTGAAAGCTTGAAACTTCCAGAGGATGGGTTATACAGCAAATCATGGTTATTTTAAGTCAATTTTAGTTCTTAGTTCAGTAGTGGCTCTCCATCTGTCACCCCTAGCCCCATGGCAGACAGCTGCACACAAATTCTTGGAGTAACTTGCATGCTGCTTGCAGGAGCCAGTGTGGGCCCTGTCCACCATAGCAAGTATTTATGCTCTGATGCTGATTGCTGCTTCTGATTGCAGAAGCACAGGTGCAGAGGCAGGAAGCCATTGTTGCACTCCCACTCCCGCATTGTTGTAAGTACCTTTCCTAACAGCTGAAGTGATTACCAGGGCATTGAAGAAATTGTCCCCCTTCATTTTTTACTTTTTACCCTTCTGGGGGCCATATATGTTTGTTCAAAAGCATCAATATGTAGTGGGAGATTTAGAAAGTCACTGTGTATGCCCAGGAAAGCACAGACTCAGAAGAGACCTAGGAAGACCTTAAATCTACACCTCAGGCTGATTACTGGCACAGAGACACCATAAAACAATCAAAAGTGAAACGAAACAAAATAGCTAACCCTGGAGAAAAGGGAGAATCTGATCTTCAGAGCTACCACATTATAGGATTCAAATGTCAATATTTTAAAGAAATCACAAGGCTTATAAAGAAATAGGAGGAAAATGAATCAATAGAAACTATCCCTGAAAAAGAGAAGATGGCTGACTTACTAGGCAAAGACTTTCAAACAACTATCTTAAAGATGCTCAGAGAGCTAAAACAAGATGTGGATAAGGTCAAGATAATGATGTATGAACAAAATGGAAGTATTAGTAAAGAATAAAAACATAAAAAGCTAAAAGCTTATCCTGTAAAATCAGGAACAAGATAAATATGCCCACTCTTGCCACTTCTATTAACATAGTATTGGAAGTCCTAGCCACAGAAATCAGAAAGAAAAATAAAAGGCATCCAAAGTGGAAGGGAAGAAGTAAAACTGTCACTATTTGCAGATTACATGAAACTATATATAGAAAACCCTCAAGTCTCCACCAAAAAACAGAACTAATAAATGAATTCAGTGAAGTTGCAGGATACATGATTAATATACATGTTTATTACTGTTGCTTTTCTATACACTAATAATGAACTATCAGAAAGAGAAAGCCAGAGAACAATTCCATTTAAAATTGTATCAGAAAGAATAATATACCTAGAGATAAACTTAAGCAAGGAGGTGAAAGACCTATACTCTGAAAACTATAAAACATTGATGAAGGAAATTGAAGATGATACAAAGAAATGGAAAGATATCCAGTGTTCATGGACTAGAGTAATTAATATTGTTAAAATTACCACAGTACCCAAAGCAAGCTACAGGTTTAATGCAATACCTGTTAAAATAAATGTGACATTCTTCACAGAATTAGAACAGATAATCCTAAAATTTATGTGGGACCACAAAAGACCCTGAATAGCCAAAGCAATCCTAAGAAAAAAGAACGAACCGAGGTATTATGGGCCCTTACTTCAGACTGTACTGCAAAACTACAGTAATCAAAACAGTATGGTATTGGCACAAAGCAGACACAGATCAGTGAACAGAATAGAGAGCCCAAAAATAACCCATACCCTTATGGTCAATTAATCTATGACAAAGGAAGTAAGAATATGCAATGAGGAAAAGACAGTCTTTTCAGTAAGTGGTGCTGGGAAAACTGGACAGCTACATGTAAAAGAATGAAATTGGAACATTTTCTCACAGCATATACAAAAAGTAAACTCAAAATGGATTAAAGATGTATATAAATATAAGACCAGAAACCATAAAACTCCTAGAAGAAAACATAGGCAGGATACTCTTTGACATAAATTGTAGCAGTATTTTTTTGGATCTGTGTCCTAAGGCAAAGGAAACAGAAGCAACAATAAACGATTGGGACCAAATAAACTTAACAAGGTTTTGCACAGCAAACTACTGACAAAATGAAAAGGCAACCTACTGAATGGGAGAAAAATATTTGCAAATGATAAGACTGAGAAGGGGTTAATATCCAAAATATATAAACAGCTCATACAACTCAATATCAAATAATTTTTTGTCAATTTGATTACTGTGTGTCTTGGTGTGTTCCTCATTGGTTTATCCTGCCTGGGACTCTTTGAGCTTCCTGGACTTTGGTGATTGTTTCCTTTCCCATGGTAGGGAATTTTTCAGCTAATATCTCTTCAGATATTTTCTCAGGTCCTTTCTCTCTCTCCTTCTGTGACCTCTATTATGCAAATGTTGGTATTTTAATGTTGTCTCAGATGTCTCTTAGACTGTCTTCATTTCTTTTCATTTTTGTTCTTTATTCTGTTCCATGGCAGTGATTTCCACCATTCTGTCTTCCATCTCACTTATCTGTTCTTCTGCCTCAGTTACTCTGCTATTGATTCCTTCTAGTGTATTTTTCATTTCAGTTATGGTATTGTTCATCTCTGTTTGTTTGTTCTTTAGCCTTCTAGGTCTTTGTTAAACATTTCTTGTATCTTCTCGATCTGTGCCCTCATTCTTTATTCTGAGATCTTGGATCATCTTCACTATTATTACTCTGAATTCTTTTTCTGGAAGATTGCCTATCTCCACTTCACTTAGTTGTTGTTCTGGGGTTTTATCTTGTTCCTTCATCTGGGACATATTCCTCTGCCATCTCATTTTGTCTGACTTTCTGTGACTGTGGTTTCTGTTCTGCAGGCTGCAGGATTGTAGTTCTTCTTGCTTCTGCTGTCTGCCCTCTGGTGGATGAGGCTAAGAGGCTTGTGCAGGCTTCCTGGTGGGAGGGACTAGTTCCTGCCCACTGGTGGGTGGAGCTGAAACTTGTCCCTCTGCTGGGCAGGGCTGTGCTCAGGAAGACTTTAAGCAGCCTGTCTGCTGATGGGTGGGGCTGTGTTCCCACCCTGTTCATTGTTTGGCCTGAGGCTTCCCAGGACTGGATCCTTTAGGCTGTTGGATGGGGCTAGGTCTTGGGGAGGAATTGGCAGCCTCCAGGAGGGCTCCCGCCAATGAGTGCTCACCAGAACTGCCACTGCCAGTGTCTTTGTCCCCACAGTGAGCCACAGCCTCCCCCTGCCTCTGCAGGAGACCCTCTAATACTAGCAGGTAGGTATGGCCCAGTCTCCTAGGAGGTCACTGCTTTTTCCCCTCGGTCTTGGTGCACACGAGACCTTGTGTGCACCCTCCAAGAGTGGAGTTTCTGTTTCCCCCAGTCCTGTGGAATTCCTGCAGTCTAACCCTGCTGGCCTTCAAAGCCAGATTCTGTGGGGCCTCCTCCTCCTGTTGCCAGGCCTCCAGGCTGGGAAGTCTGATGTGGGGCTCAGTACTTTCAGCCCTGTGGGAGAACTTCTGTGGTATAATTATTTTCGAGTTTGTGGGTCACCCACCTGGCAGGTATGATATTTGTTTTTATTGGGATTGCAGCCCTCCTACCATCTGCCTGTGGCTTCTCCTTTGTCTTTGGATGTAGGGTATCTTTTTTGGTAGGTTCCAGTGGGTTTTTTGTCAATGATTGTTCAGCAGTTAGTTGTGATTTTTGTGTTTTTGTAAGAAGGGATGAGCTCATGTCCTTCTACTCTGCCATCTTGCAACTTCGTCTCAATATCAAATAAACAACCTGATTGAAAGATGGGCAGAAGACCTGAATATCCATTTTTCTGAAGAAGACTACAGATGTCTAACAGACACATGAAAAGATGCTCAGTATCACTAATCATCAGAGAAACGCAAATCAGAACCACAATGAGATAGAACTTCACACCTGTCAGAATGGCTATCAACAAAAAGTCTACAAATAAATGCTGGTGAGGATGTGGAGATAAGGGAACTCTAGTACACTGTTGGTGGGAATGTAAATTGGTGCAGTCACTATGGAAAACAGCATGGAGTTTCCTCAAGAAAACTAAAAATAGAACTACCATATGATCCAGCAGTTCCACTCCTGGGTATATATCCAAAGGAATTGAAAACACTAATTTTAAAAGATACATGCATCCCAGTGTTCATAGCCGCATTACTTATAACAGCCAAGACATGGAAGCAACATAAGTGTCCATTAACAGAAGAGTGGATAAAGAAGATGTGCATATGTGTGTGTGCCATTCAGTACACACAATGGAATATTACTCAGCCATAAAAAAGAATGAAGTTTTAGGGACTTCCCTGGTGGTTCAGTGTTTGAGACTTTGTCTTCCAATGCAGGTGGTGTGGGTTTGATCCCTGGTCAGGGAGCTAAGACATGCCTCAGGGCCAAAAAATCCAAAACATAAAACAGAAGCAATATTGTAACAAATTCAATAAAGACTTTAAAAATGGTCCACATCAAAAAAAAAAAAAAAAGTTTTGCCATTTGCAACAACATGGGTGGACCTGGACATATTATGCTTGGTGAAATAAGTCAGACAGAGAAAGATAAATACTCTATGTTATCACTTACATGTGGAATCTCAAAAGGTAAACAAATTAATGTAACAAAGCATAAACAGACTTACAGGTATAGAGAACAAACTAGTGATTATCAATGGGGAGAGGTAAGAGGCAAGGGGCTAGACAGAGGTAGGAGATTAAGAGATACATACTGCTACATATAAAATGAATAAGCTACAAAGACATATTGTACAGCACAGGGAATATAGCTAATATTTTTATAATAACTTTAAAAGGAGTATAATCTATAAAAATATAGAATCATAGAATTGCTCTGTTGTACACCTGAAACTTATATAATAGTATAAGTCAACTGTACTTCAATTAAAATATATAGATAAATATTCTAGGACATTAAAACATGCCACAAAATTCAGAAACACCAAAATGTTAGTGTTCATTTTCTCAGGTGAAATATCAGAAGGATTTATATTTATTTGTTAAATATTTCAATTTTGTTTGATTTTTTAACAATAAATATCATGTAAGTAATAATTTTTTTAAAGAAGAGATAGAAACATAAAAAGGAACTAGAAAGAAATTCTGGAGCTGAAAATTACAATAACTGAAATGAAAATCTCAGTAGATGGATTCATAAGCAGATTTGAGAACCCAGAAAAATCATAGAACTTGATGATAGGGTGGACAATTGAAATGATCAAGTTTGAGGTACAGAGAAAAAATAAGATTGAAGGAAAATGAATGGAACCTGAAGGACCTTTGGTAAACCATCAAGCAGACCAACATGCACATTGTGGGAGTCCCAGGAAGAGAAAGAGAGAGAAATGGGAAGAGAAAAAATAATGTCCCCAAACTCCCCAAATTCCGTGAAAGGCATGAATATAAACATCCAAGGAATTCAACAAATTCTAAGCAGGGTAGATTCAAAGAGACCTACACTGAAGCACATTGTAATCAAACAGTTGCAAGCCAAAGCCGAAGAGAGAATCTTGAAAGCCACAGAGAGTTCTATACAATGGAATCCCCAATAAGATTATCAGCAGATTGTTATCTGAAACCTTGGCGGTCAGTTGGCAATGCATTGACATATTTAAATTGTGGAAGGATAAAAGCTAACAATCAAGAATCGAGCAAAACTGTCACTCAAAAATGAGGGAAAAATTAAGACATTCCCAGATAAACAAAAGCTCAGGGAGTTCATTACCACTAGACCTGCCCTTGCAAGAAATGCTAAAGGGAGATCTTCAGTTTGAAATGAAAGGACTCTACTGTCTAGTTACTCTAGACAGTAACTCAAAGTTGTATAAAAAAATAAGGGTCTTTGGTAAATGTATTCACATGGACAATGAAATATTATTAATTTGATTTGTAACTATACTTTTTGTTTTCTGTGTTATTTAATGAATAAAAACAATAATTATTAGTTTATGATTTTGGACACACAGTGTGTAAAGATGTAGTTTGTCACATCAATAACAGAAAGGGGGTAGGGATAGAGCTGTATTGGAACAGAGTTTTTGTATGTTATTGAATTTAAGCTTGTGTAAACTCAAATTAGAACGTTGTAACTTTAAAATGTTAAATATAATCCCCATGGTAACTATAAAGACAGAAAGTAGAATAATGGTTGCCTGGGGCTGGGGAGGGTGGAGAATGGGGAATTATTGTTTAATGGGTAGAGAGCTTCAGTTTTGCAAGTTGAAACAAGTTCTGGAAATGGAAAGTAGTGATGATGTTTGTATTAACAGTGTGACTATACTTAATGCCACTGAACTGTACTCTCAAAAATGGTTAAAATGGTAAATTTTAAGTTATGTATATTTTACCCCAATTTAAAAAATTAAAATTAAAATAGAGTTGGTAGTATGAATCTAAGATGAGAACATTCATTATGGTTTTGTGTCTTTTGTGTACTCCAGTTTATTTGTGTGGATGCAGGCACAGATTCAGCAAAGATCTGAGTTTCTCAAGGTGTAAGACAATAAGGTTATGTGAGAAAAGGGTCAAAGAGTTTTAAGAGTATGCTAAGGATGATGTTAATGACTGATCCTGGGGTGTAAGCTGATCACTAAAACTCTAGCCAGGCTGGTAACAGGAGGAAGTAGGAAACAGCAAAGGTGCCCCGACCCCAGTGAATCCACTTCCTTTAAAAAGTCTTCCTGGAAGTCCCAAATACTTACATTTTAATGGCCAGACTTAGGCATGTGGTATACATAGCTGTAAGGGATTCAGGAAAATCTATTTTTTTATTGTGAGGAGCAATGTGTCCTGCTAAACCCCTGCTATTTAGGAAGGAAGAAGGGGAGAAGGCATGTAGAAAGCCACTAGCCTCTTCTCTCACAGTATGCAAGAGTGTCCTGCTTAATGAGTCTCTTTGGGAAAAAGGATTACAGACAGAGTTGATTTAGCTTGGGGAGAAAGGGATATTCTCCTTTAATCAAAGCTAGGCACAAGGCCATTTAGGCAAGAAATGTGAGTTACAGTTATACAACAGTGTTTTTTGCTCATCCATTTGTCATCTTCTCCCTCAGGCGTATTTATCTTTCAAGTTATAAGTATCTTCGTGTATTTCTTATCTCTTTATTTACAGAAGCTTCTTTCAAGAAAGTATCTGATAGATCCAATTTCATTATAGCTTGAATGACTGATAAAGTTTAGAGTCACTCATCTGAACAGTGTAAACATTTTGAAAGGGGATGAAACCTTAAGCTAAAAGGTATGGCATCTCACTAGAGTGGGTCCCTAGCTTAGGAAGTAGAAATAGCTTGAGAGCTACGGGGAGCTTCCTGTACCGTATGTAATGATGACACCTTGGCCATTCCCTGTCTGAATGTTCCTATGGATATCACTGGCCAGAGCTACATGGTTCCATCTTTCAGACTGTCAGCCTGGCAACGGCTATTAAATTCAATCTGAGACCAAATAAAATGGAGTATTTTGCGTTTAGATTTAGTAAAGGTTAATGGCATGAAAGATTCAGAACTCACTATCAGATAGTTGTGGGACTCAGACTTCTCACAGCTCAATCAGTGAGTGCTGGGAAGTTGAGTTAACCTCAAGGCATCCAGCAGAATTGGCTCAGGACAAGTTTTTGCTTGTGACGGAAGCACATTTCCTTTTCTGCTCATTGAACAGCCAAATAGAATTGACTGATGGTTTGCCACATGCCACCAAGAGATATCTTAGTACATCCGATAGACTACAGAATAGGAATGCTGCTTAACATGAATTTTATTGCATCTCAGCACCTGCTCCAGCCAACAGTTATTACCGTCAAGGGGAGGCTGTGCTCAGATAATCATTATTCCTGTATCTTTGCATTTGTGTTCTGCAGACCACTGTGCAAGGTAAAATTGATAAATGGAGGCACTGATTGTGAGTGGCAGAAACCTGTGGCTGCAAGTCCTTTGCAAGCCTGGAATATTAGGAGAGGTTGGGAGGGGGGGCATTGTTTATGTAATTGGAATCATTGTCTAGATACACCAGCCTTTCTCTCTCTTCTCTCTGATTCAGCCTTCTTCCCTCCCATCTTCCCTCCCCCATCTCTCTCTGTCTCTCTTCTCCATTAATTTTCAGCAAGATCTTTTATCTTAATAAGAAACAGGGAAAATATGTAATAACCAGAACAAAAACCACTAGGTCAAAAATCCAAATCTCCAGTCAATAGGATAAGTGCTAGAATTGTATCAATAGAATCCCATGTATTAGACACAGGGATAATATTCACTCAGGTAACCAGAACCATTGTTAAGATAATGAAATTCCTCCTGACCAAATGGTATATATCTGCTGACCCAAGCCCTCCAAACATATCCTTGCCACAAAATCTCTTGGTGGGTCCTTAGACTCTTTGAGACTGCCTCTTTATCTAGAAACTAAAGAGTTAGACCTTGGCATGGCAGGGGGCCTGCAGGAAGGAGCTCCCGCTGTCTAATCTGATTGTTCCAAACCCATGTTATATTGGTTGTTAACTGCCAGAATTTTTAACTGCTAGAATGCCCTCCAAAGACTCGAACAGAGAAGGCTGCTGTGGGGTAGGAAAAATGAAATGAATTGCTCCTATGTAATGCATGGGCTTTTTGTTCTTCAGTGCAAAACTAGGCATTTAGCTCTCTTGGGCCTTTGGTGAGGAGCTGAATCAGTATTCTCTCACTTATCAAACTGTTTTTAGGCAAAGAATAGCAACTCTGTCTGAGTACCTGAGATAAAGCAAAAGGACATGCTCAATTCATGGGTCAGGGATGCTTGCAGATCATTTTGTGTAGCCTATTGTAACCCTTGCACCCTTGGCTTATTAATCTGTGAAGTGGATTTACTACTACGTATCATTATTTGTAGGTGTCCTCTTATTGAGAAGGTCCCAGGGGCTTCCAGAGGAATTCAAATTTTACCTGTTGCATATTTCTTTCCTCCAAAATTCAATAGGTATAAAAATGTATCCTATCTATTTAGCAAGATCCATGTCTTTTCAATCACAGTTAACAATGCTATTCCTGACAGAAACTGCATCCTCAGCCATGTTATAATGTGCATATCTTTGAACCATTTGTATGTTGTGTGTAATTGGGTCTGTACAGATCAAAATAACACTGAGAGAGCCAATTTAAGCCCTGAGATGAATGAGCCTGAGCATGAGAGACATTCTGGCACACACACACCTAGTAAATACTGTTGTTAAGTTCGCAGTGGTTGTGATAGAATGTGCAGCTCAGGCACTTTACCCTCCTTAGTGCAGAAGTAAATTGTCAGGGCTCTCACACAGCTCCAAGGGGATTAAAGGAGAGGGAATGGAAAAGACTTTGTGAAATCTGATAGCTACCCCCCTTGGTACCCTGAGATGCAAATATACCAGTAAAAAAGGCTAACATCTTTGCTGATTTTAGCTTTGTATGCTAATTAAATACATGCAGTTGTTTAGTGAAAGGAAATCAGAAAGGCTTTCAGCATGTTCAAAATGGGATAGGACTAGAAACACGTCTTCTGTGAATAGTTCATGGATAAGATATGGTCAATGATGGGAAATTGCTGAAGATTAGTCTCATGATGTCATGATGGTAATTAGATATGTATTCTCAAAAATTCATATTAAGTAACAAACATATTAGCATGATATGCTCATTGTAGGGACAAGCTCCTGAGGAGCTTTAAAAATCACTGATACCTTGGTCCTACCCAAAGAGATTCTGATTTATTTGGTCTGGAGTGGTCTGTGTATCAGAATTTTTAAAATCTCCCTGGCAAATTAAAAAAAGATTTTTTCCGCCTTTATCAAGGTTATCACTGACAAACAAAGCTGATACATTTAAAGTACAATGTAATGATTTGGCATATGTATACACTGTGAAAAGATTCGCACAAATTAATACATCCATCACCTCACATAGTTCTTTTTGGTTTCACTGTGTTTTTCTGTTGAGAATGCTTAAGCAAATTTCAGTTATACAATAACAGTATTCTCAACTATATTTACCATGCTATGCATGAGCTCCTCAGAATTTATTCATTTTATAACTGACAGCTTATAAACTGTCAGTTTACCAACCTCTCCCCATTTCCCCCAAACTCCAGCCCCTGGTAACAACCATCCTAGTGTCTATTTCTGTGAGTTCCTATAAGTGATACCATGCAGTATTTGCCTTTCTCTGTCTGGCTTATTTCACTCAGCATAATGCCCTTGAGGTTCACCCATGCTGTGCAGTCTGGGTTGAGAACCACTGGGTGAGAACCACATTGAACCATTTAGTTCAGAATAAGGTGTCTTATTGACACAAATGCTTTAAAAAGTATATTATAAATATACATATATTTTTATATTATATAGTTGCATCTTATACATATGTTTTTCAAGCTATAAGTGACTCAGAAAATAATGGTTTAAAACTTTTAAGGCTTAGAAACATTTGAATTCAAAGATTGAATTTTTAATGGACAATATCTAGAAATATTTTTATACCTTAGTTTAAAATTATAGTGCATAAAGTTTATAGAAATTCAGAACTGTATCTATTTTGGATTTTATAGTATCTTTAAGAAAGCAAAATTTCTGAGCACACACAGTTAATTATTTTAATGAGGAATGTTTTCCTGCAGGCACTTAGCAAAAGCAAAGGTATTTCTATGTAACAAAGTAATATTTGCTTCTCATTGGAAGAGAGACAGTAATCGAGATACATTGAAGATAATAGCAGATGAATGCTGATGAAGGTTTGACTGATTTAATTACAGTTAATTAAGAACACAGTTTTTCTGAGATTCAATCCTACTCGGTATCAGAGGTGATGGTGATCATTTTGACACATCAAAAAGTCTATGAGTTGAGTGAAGTATATTGGAACTTTGACATCAGAGAAAGGCTTTGATGTAATTATTTATCATTGCTTGGCTCCTGGCATAAAGAATAAAGTCACTTCATTAGCAACTTAAAACGCTATTGGTGGGGCCTATTTAAAATGTCTATTAAAAAGCATTGTAAGACACTTTTTTTTTCTTCCAGAAATAAAATCAACTTTCTCACCGTTCTTGAACAATCTGAGTAGGAAAAATGTGAGTATGTATGTATTTATTTGCTTACTTTTTAAGTTTTCACAAATTAATCTTTTTTATTGAAGTATAGTTGATGTATAGTATATAAATTACAGGTGTGCAGTATAGTGATTCACAATTTTTAAAGGTTATACTCCATTTATAGTTATTATAAAATATTTGTTATATTACCTGTGTTGTACAATATATCCTTGCTAGCTTATTTTAAACCTAATGGTTTGAATATTTATTAAAAATTTTTTTTCGTTTTTGTCTAAGTATAGTTGACATATAATATGTTAGTTTCAGGTATACAATATAGTGGTACAACATTTATATTCATTATGAATTGATCACCACAATAAGTCTATTAACGATCTGTTACCATACAAACTATTTCAATGTTATTGACTATATACCCTAAGTTGTACATTACGTCCCTGTATTTTATAACTGGAAGCTTGTACCTCCTAATTCCCTTCACTTATTTTACCTAACCTCCACCCCTCTCCCCTCTGGTGATAACCAGTTTATTCTCTGTATCTATGAATCTATTTCTGTTTTATTTGTGTCTTTTGTTTTGTAGATTCCACATATACGTGAAATCATATGGTAATTGTGTATCTCTGTCTGACTTATTTCACTCTAGGACCCTCTAGGTCCATTCATCATTCATGTTGCCGTAAGTGGCAAGATTTAATTCTTCTTTATGGCTGAGTAATATTCCATTGTGTGTGTGTGTGTGTGTGTGTGTGTGTGTGTGTGTGTGTGTGTGTGTCTAACATTTTCTTTATCCATTCATCTATCAATAGACTACTTAGGTTGCTTCCATATCTTGGCTGTTGTAAATAATGCTGTAATGAGTGTATAGATGCATATATCTTTTCTCATTGGTGTTTTTATTTTCTTTGGATAAATACCCAGAAGTGGAATTGCTGAATCATATGGAAATTCTATTTTTAATTTTTTGAGGAACCTCCATATTGTTTTCTATAGTGGCTACACCAGTTTACATTCCTACCAACAGTGCACTAGGGTTTCCTTTTCTCCATATCCTCGTCAACACGTGTTATTTCTTGTCTTTTTGATAATAGTCATTCTGACAGGTATCAGGTGGCATTTCCCTGATGATTAGTGATGTTGAGCATCTTCTTATGTGCCTGTTGGCCATCTGTATGTCTTCTTTGGAAAAATGTCTATTCAAGTCCTCTGCCCATTTTTTTTAATGAGGTTGTTTGTTTTTTGATTTTGAGATGTACAGTTTCTATGTATATTTTGGATGTTAACCTCTTATCGGATATATCATTTGCAAATATCTTCTCCCATAGGTTGCCTTTTCATTTTGTTGATGGTTTCCTTCACTGTTCAGAAGCATTTTTAGTTTGAGGTAGTTCCACTTGTTTATTTTTGACTTTGTTGCCCTTGCCTGAGGGGACAGATCAAAAAAAATATTGCTAAGATCAGTGTCAGAGAACATACTGCCTGTGTTTTCTTCTGGGAGTTTTATGGTTTCAGGTTGTACATTGAAGTCTTTAATACATTTTGAGTTTATTCTTGTATATGTTGTGAGAAAGTAGTCCAGTTTTATTCATTTATTCATTTTATTCATTCAGTCCAGTAGTCCAATTTGCTGTCTACAAACTAGGCAGCATGTGGCTGTCTAGTTTTCCAAATGGTATTTATTGAAGAGACTTATCTTTTCCACACTGTATATTTTTGGCTTCGTGGTTGTAAATTAATTGAGAATAAAAGCATGAGTTTATTTCCTGACTCTGTATTCTGATCCATTGATCTATGGGTCTGTTTTTGTACCAGTACCATACTGTTTAGATTACTGTAGCTTTGTAGTATAGTTGGAAATCAGGGAGCATGATACCTCCAGCTTTGTTCCTCTTTCTTAAGATTTCTTTGACTATTCAGAGTCTTTTCTGTTTCCATACAAATTTTAGAATTATTCTGGTTCTGTGAAAATGCCATTGGTATTTTCATAGGGATTGCATTGAATCTGTAGATTAACTTGGGTATTATGGTCATTTTAACAGTATTAATTCTTCCAGTCCAAGCTCCTTTCAAATTACTGCTTCTACCCTGGGTCCTGGAGTGTGTAAGATTTTGTGTACATCCTTTAAGAGTGGAGTCTCTATTTCCCACAGCCCTCTGGGTCACCTAAAAGTAAGACCCCACTGGTCTTCAAAGCAAAAGTTCTAGGAGCTTAACTTCCTGGTCCAGGACCCCCAGGCTAAGGAGCCCGACGCAGGGCTCAGACCCATTGTTCCTTGGGGAGAACATCTGCAATTCTTATTATCCTCCTGTTTGTGGGTCACCCACCTGGGGGTATGGGTCTTGACTATATTCACCTCCACCCCTCCTACCTGTCTTGTTATAGTTCCGTCTTTATATCTTTAGTTGTAGGAGATCTTTTGTGGTAGTTTTGGTCTTTCTCATCAATAGTTGCTCTGTAAATAGTTACAATTTTGGTATGCCCATGGAAGTGAGTGCAGCATCTTCCTACTCTGCCATATTGATGAGACCTTTTTATTTTTGTATATCTGTTATAAGTTTCTGGTTTGTGGTTACCATTAGCAATCCCACTCCTGGGTATATATCAGGAGAAAACCATAATTCGAAAAGATACATGCACCCCAATGTTCATTACAGCACTATTTACAATAGCCAGGACATGGAAGCAACCTAAATGTCCATCGACAGAGGACTGGATAAAGAAGATGTGATACATGTATACAATGGAATATTACTCTGCCATAAAAAAGAACAAAATAATGCCATTTGCAGCAACATGGGTGGACCTAGAGATTGTCATACTGAGTGAGGTAAGTCAGACAGAGAAAGACAGATATATGATATCACTTACATGTGGAATCTATAAAAAGGGTACAGATGAACTTATCTACAAAACAGAAATAGAGTTACACACATAGAAAACAAACTTATGATTACCAGGGGGTAAAGTGAGGGGATAAATTGGGAGATTGGGATTGACATATACACACTACGATATAGAAAATAGATAACTAATGAGGACCTACTATATAGCACAGGGAACTCTACTCAATTCTCTACTTATACTCTGTAATGGTCTATATGGGAAAAGAATCTAAAAAAAGGGATATATGTCTACATATAACTGATTCACTTTGCTATACACCTGAAACTAACACAACATTGTAAATCAACTATACCCCAATGAAAATTAAAAAAAAAATAGTCTGGAGCTGCTAGGTGCCATGATTCTTTCTGCATGCAGAAAGCTACTTTGGGAATGAAGCCATCCCAGAAGAATGCAGGGTCTAGAGACAGAATGTGAGACATAGTCCATGATGATCTTGTTTGATTACCTGCATCCAGCCAATTCTGAATCTTAATATAGCCATGAAATTTTCACTTATGTGAACCAATAAAGTCCCTTTTTATTTATAAAAGAAAAAAACATATGTATATAGCAGTCTATTTTAAGTTGCTACTCACTTAAGTTTGAGTTCACGCCAAAAGCACTACATTTTTACTGTCTGCCACCCCCATTTTATATATATATATGTGTGTGTGTGTGTGTGTGTGTGTGTGTATACACACACACACACACACACATATAGTTTTTATTGAAGTATCGTTGGTTTACAATGTTGTGTTAGTTTCAGGTGTACAGCACAGTGATTCAGTTATACATATATATGTATATACATGTAAAAGAATATATATATATATTCTTTTTTCAGATTCTTTTCCCTTGTAGGTTATTACAAAATACTGAGTATAGTTCCCTGTGCTATACAGTAGGTCCTTGTTGATTATCTACTTTATATATAGTAGTGTGTATATGTTAGTCCCAACCTCTTAATTTATTCTCCCCACTTTCTCCTTTGGTAACCATAAGTGAGTCTCTTTCTGTTTTGTAAATAACTTCATTTATATCTTAAAATTTTTTTAAAGAGTCCACATTGTAAGTGATATCATATGATACTTGTCTTTCTCTGTCTTGCTTACTTCACTTAGTGTCATAATCTCTAGGTCCATCTATATTGCTGCAAAAGGCATTATTTCATTCTTTTTTATGGCTGATAGTCCACTGTATATATGTATACACCACATCTTTTTCTATTCATCTGTTGATGGACATTCAGGTTGCTTCCATGTCTTGGCTATTGTAAGTAGTGCTGCAGTGAACATTGGGGTGCATGTATCTTTTTGAATTATAGTTTTCTCTGGATATATGTTCAGGAGTGGGATTGCAGGATCATATCATGGTAACTCTATTTTTAGTTTTTTAAGAAACCTCCATACTGTTCTCCATAGTGCCTGTACCAATTTACATTCCCACCAATGGTGTAGGAGGGTTCCTTTTTCTCCACACCCTCTCCAACATTTAGTATTTGTAGACTTTTTGATAATGGACATTCTGAGTGGTGTGAGGTGATTCCTCACTGTAGTTTTGATTTGCATTTCTCTAATAATTAGTGATGTGGGCCACTTTTTTCGTGTGCCTATTGGCCATCTGTGTGTCTTCTATGAAGAAATGTCTGTTTAGAGCTTCTGCCCATTCATTTCTTGATTGGATTGTTTGTTTTTTTTTTTGATATTGATTTGTATGAGCTGTTTGTGAATTTTGGATATTAAGCCCTTGTTGGCCACATTGTTTGAAAGTATTTTCTCCCATTCTGAAGATTGTCTTTTCTATCTTGTTTATGGTTTCCTTTGATGTGCAAAAGCTTTTAAGTTTAACAAGGTAGCATTTGTTTACTTTTGTTTTTATTTCCATTACTCTAGAAGATGGATCCAAAAAGATATTGCTGCAATTTATGTCAAAGAGTGTTCTGCCTGTTTTCTTTTAGGAGTTTTATCGTATCTGGTCTTACATTTAGGTCTTTAATCCAGTTTGAGTTTATTTTTGTACATGGTGTTAGAGAATGTTCTAATTTCAGTCTTTTACATGTAGCTGTCCAGTTTTCCCAGCACTACTTACTGAAGAGACTGACTTTTCTCCGTTGTATATTCTTGCCTCCTTTGTGTTACATTAATTGACTGTAGGTGTGTAGGTTTATTTCTCGGCTTTCTATCCTATTGCATTGATCTATATTTCTGTTTTTGTGCCAGTACCATACTGTTTTGATGACTGTAGCTTTGTAGTCTGAAGTCAGGGAGCCTGATTCCTCCAGCTCTGTTTTTCTTTCTCAAGATTGCTTTGGCTATTTGGGGTCTTTTGTGTTTGCATACAAATTGTACATTTTTTTGTTCTAGTTCTGTGAAAAATGCCATTGGTAATTTGATAGGGATTGCATTGAATCTGTAGATTGCCTTAGGTAGTATACTAATTTTAACAGTATTGATTCTTCCAATCCAAGAACATGGTATATCTTTCCAACTGTTTGTGTCGTCTTCAGTTTCTTTCATCAGCATCTTATAGTTTTCTGAATACAGGTCTTTTGCCTCCTTAGGTAGGTTTATTTCTAGGTATTTTATTCTTCTTGATATGATGGTAAATGGGATTGTTTCCTTAATTTCTCTTTCTGATCTTTCACTGTTACTCTATAGAAATGCAGCAGATTTCTGTCTATTAATTTAGTATCCTGCAACTTTACCTAATTCATTGATGAGCTCTAGTAGTTTTCTAGCCCCATTTTATATTTTTGATGTCATATTTTACATCTGTTTATTTCATGTATTATTTCACTATTTATTTTAGATATAGATGGTTTGACTACTCTTGTCTTTTAACCTTTTATAGATGGTTTATTCACTACATTTTGTATATATTTGTCTTTACAAGTGAGATTTATTTCTTTCATATTTTATTGTTTCTAGTTATGGCCTTTTCTTTTTCATGTAAGGAAGTACCTCTAACATTTCCTGTAAGGCTAGGTTAGTGGTGATGAATTCCTTTAGCCTTTGCTTGTCTGGGAGACACTCTATCTCTCTTTCAATTCTGAATGATAACCTTGTTGAGTTTTGTATGTAAGTTTTTTTTTTCCTTTCAGTACTTTGAATATATCATGCTATTCCCTTCTGGTCTATAATGTTTCTGCTGAAAATTGGCTGATAGTTTTAAGGGGTTTCCTTCAAATATAACTAGTTGTTTATCTCTTGGTGCTTTTAAGATTCTCTCTTTATCTTTCACTTTGGGAATTTAAATTATAATGTGTCTTGGTGTGGGCCTCTTTGGGTTCATCTTGTTTGGGACTAGGTGCATCCTGGACTTGTATGTCTGTTTCCTTCACCAGGTTAGGGGAGTTTTCAGCCATTATTTCTTCAAATAGTTTTTCTCTCTTTTTCTCTCTCTTTTCTCATTCTGGGACACCCATAATACAAATGTTAGTACATTTAGCCTTGTCCTAGATGTCTTTCAAACTCTCCTTATTTAAATTTTTTTCTTTTGCCGTTTGGAGTAATTTTCAGCATCATGTCTTCCAGATTGCTGATCAGTCCTTCTGCATCCTCTAATCTGCTGTTGGTTCCCTCTAGTGTATTTTTTTTACTTCAGTTATATATTCTTCAGTTCTGATTTTTTTAAAATACATTTTCTATCTCTTTGTTGAAATTCGCATTGACTTCACACAGTCTTCTGAGTTCAGTGAGTATCTTTGTGACTATTACATTGAACCTTTATCTGGTAAATTATTATCTCCATTTTGATTAATTGTTTTTCCTGAGGTTTTGTCTTGTTTTTCCATTCAGAACATATTCCTTTGTCTCCTCATTTTGCCTAACTCTTTTTTTTGTGTGTGTGTTTATTAAGTAGATCATCTCCATCTCCTAGTCTTGAAAGAGTGGTGTTACGTAGAAGGTGTCCTGTGGGGCCCAGTGGTACAATACCCCTGGTTACCAGAGTCAGGTGCTCCAGGGGTTTCCCCTGTGTGGTCTGTGTGTGCCCTGCTGTTGTGGTTGGGCTGCAGTTGCTGTGGGTGTGCTGGTGGGCAAGGTTGGCTCCTAGGCCAGCTGGCTGTGAGGCCCAGCTGCAATTGTTTTGGGTGCTTTGGTGTGTTGTGCTGACGCCCTGGAGCAGGAGTTTCTTTGAAGAGGTACCAGTGTTGGTCAGGGCTGCTTGCTTGGTGGGGTGGCCTGTAAGCCACCTTGGAGGAGTGCCAGTGTGGGCAGGTTGGGTGGGGCTGGTACTCAGGGGAATACAAGGGCAAGGTGCACCATCATGTTAGCTATGTTGATAGAGAGTGACAGAAATAGGCACCAGCCAGTGCCAGGTGAGCTAGGTTGGAGTGTAAAAATATGGCACCTACCTTGTAAATTCACAACCTGCCATTGAGCTTTGTCTTAAAATTCCAAATAAGTTGAAGGTCGATAATCTTTTTGATTTGTGGAAATTAATGGTATGTGAGGAATTAGAAGTTGTACAGTCTATTGTGTAAAATATTTTTTTCTGAATGTATAATAACTTCATATTGATGGTGGAAGAAAAATGGCACCTATCAGTACTTTTGACTCCAGAGAAAGTTCCACTAGATTTCTCCCCCTCCAGCACATGCTTTAAAATTTGTCAGTGAATCTTCTCATATGACCTCGCTGCCTTTCAAGCTGCTGCCTCTGTACTAGAACTTGGAGCAAGTGTGTTGTATGTGACCCTTCAAGAGCAGGGTCTTGGTTTCCCACAGCCATCCAGCTCTCCTTGACGTAAGCCTTGCTGGTTTCCAAAGCCAGATGTTATGGGGGCTTATCTTCCCAATGAAGGTCCCCTGGACTGGGGAGTTGAACATGTGGCTGGGACCCCTTGCTCCTCACCTTGGTTGTGTTATATTTCATGCTTGTGGGCTGCCGCACCCAGGGTGTGGGTTCTGACCAGACTGTGTCTCTGCTCCTCTTACCTATCTTGATAGGGCCTTTTCTTTAAATCCTTAGTTGTAGAAAATTTGTTCTTCTAGTCTTTAGGTCATTCTCAGGGACAGTTATTCTATATGTTGTTGTAGTTTAGTGTGTCTGTGGGAGGAGGTGACTTAAGGATCTTCCTACTCTGCTATCCTGATCTGGTCCTCCAAAAGTGTGAATATTTAAATTGCATTTTCATTCTCCATTAAGACAGTAAATTCCAAGGCTAAGCATTCCTAGGCAGCCCTCATCTGCCAGGGATCTACTTCCAGCCCAGCATTGCTGAGGAAACAGTTTATTAAGGGAAAACTATATACCACTTTACACCGTGGAATGGCCTGATTGTTGATGGACAGTACTCTTTCAATGTTGTCAACAAACATGTGTTTTAGAGCTAAAAATAGCTCAGTTTTTTAGAGTGCCATTCCCTAATACAAGAGGTTTTTGATTGATGGGTAGTTTTGAAACAAACTCTTCATTTTACAAGAGTCTCAGTAAGGGGTGTTGCAAGGTATTTTTGTAAAGCTGATATTATTGTCTCCAAAGAGAATCCACAAGGACAAAGTGAATCCCTAAGGATTTCAGTTTTTTCTTTCTTTCTCATAATAGATTCTACATTTTTATTTCCTCAGCTAATGTGAGGGTTAATTTTATGTGTCAACCTGACTGGGCTAAGGGATGCCCAGATAGCTGGTAAACCAATATTTCTGGGTGTGTCTGAGAGGGTGTTTCTGGGAGAGGTTAGCATTTGAATCTGTAGAGTGAATGAAGATCGCCCTCACCACTGCAGGTGGGCATTATCTAATCCACTGGGATCCTGAATAGAGACAAAGGACAGAGAAAGGGTGAATTTACTCACTTTGGTTGAGCTGGGACCTCTGTCTTCTTTTGCCCATAGACATCAGCCCTGGCTCTCAGACCTTTGGACTAGGACTGGGAATTCTACCATTGGTTCTTCTGGTTTCATAAGCCTTCAGACTCTAAATGAATTACACCACTGGTTTCCTGGTTCTCCAACTTGGAGATGGCATATTGTGGGACTTCTCGGTCTCCATAATCCAATTCCTATAGTAAACCTCCCATATATATCCATCTATAAGATACTTGTTCTGTCTCTCTGGAGAACTTTAACTAATACAACTTACACACCATAAAAATATCAGGACCCTTGAACATCATTCTGAATTCTCTCTTGGTTCTAGGCTGACAGCATCTAAGCCTTGCACATTGTAGGTGCTCAACAGAGATCTCTTTGAATAAAGAGAAGGAGGAGTAAGCCAAGATTTACAGAAATAAAGAGGGAAAAGTTGTGATTATCAACAAGGGACCTTCACAACCTATTACCATTTCTTTTTCTTCTTTTAATGAATTCCAATCCTTATTATTCTTAACTGGACCATTCCTGAGACATAGCAAGCACTATTTCTCTGTTTCTCTGTACTTCTAAACATTACTCAACACTAATTTCTTTTATTCCTTCTTGTAGTCTCGTGTGAGGATTTTTATTTGGCCACGCTGCACAGATCTTGGTTCCCCAACGAGGGGTCAAACCCGTGCCCTCTGCAGTGGAAGTGCTGGGTCCTAACCACTGGACCACTTGGAAATTCCCTCATATGAGGATGTTTAAGTGTCTTTACTCAGCATCATAAAATGTTAGAAGTTAGGCTTAGGAGAAAACCATGAGATAAGGATTTAAAGAATGTAGTACAGATGATCTTCAAGATGGCAGAGGAGTAAGACGTGGAGAACACCTTCCTCCCCACAAATACATCAAAAATACATCTACGTGTGGACAACTCCTATAGAACACCTACTGAACACTGGCAGAAGACCTCATACTTCCCAAAAGGAACAGATACCTGAGAGTGACCTACATGCAGAAGTGGGGCCAAAACCAAAGCTGAACCCCAGGCGCTGTGCAAACAGAGAAGAGAAAGGGAAATTTCTCCATGCAGCCTCACGAGCAGCAGATGAAATCCCCACAGTCAACTTCATGTACCCTGCATCTGTGGAATACCTGAATAGACAGCAAATCATCCCAAAATTGAGGCAGTGGACTTTGCGAGCAACTGTAGACTTGCGGTTTGCTGTCTGTGACTGATTTGTTTCTGATTTTTATCTTTATCTTAGTATAGTTTTTAGTGCTTGTTATCATTGGTGGATTTGTTTATTGGTTTGGTTGCTCTCTTTTTTTAATTACTACTTTTTTATTTTAATACTTTTTTTAATAATTAAAAAAAGTTTTTTTCTTTCTTTTTATCCCCCTTTTCTTCTGAGCCATGTGGCTGACAGGGTCTTGGTGCTCTGGCATGGTGTCAGGCCCGAGCCTCTGAGGTGGGAGAGCTGAATTCAGGGCACTGGGCTACCAGCACCTAGTAATAACAATCAGTGAGAGATCTTCATCTCAACGTTAACCCAGCTCTACCTAATAGCCAGCAAGCTCCAGTGCTGGATGCCCAATGCCAAACAACTAGCAAGACAGGAACACAACCCCACCCATTAGCAGAGAGGCTCTCTAAAATCATACTAAGTTTACAGACACCCCAAACACACTGCCAGATGTGGCACTACCCACCAGAAAGACAAGATCCAGTTCCAACCACCAGAACACAAGCACCAGTCCCCTGTACCAGGAAGCCTACACAAGCCACTGAACCAACCTAACTCACGGGGGGAAGACACCAAAAACAACTATGAACCTGTGGCTTGGGAAAAGGAGACCCCAAACACAGTAGGTTAAGCAAAATGAATAGACAGAGAAACACACAGCAGATGAAGGAGCAAGGTGAAAACCCACCAGACCAAACAAATGAAGAGGAAATAGGTAGTCTACCTGAAAAAGAATTCAGAGTAATGATAGTAAAGATGATCAAAAATCTTGGAAATAGAATGGAGAAAAACAAGAAACGTTTAACAGGGACCTAGAAGAACTAAAGAGCAAGCAAACAATGATGAACAACACAATAAATGAAATAAAAAATACTCTAGAAGGAATCAGTAGAAGAATAACTGAGGCAGAAGAACGGATAAGTGACCTGGAAGATAAAATTGTGGAAATAATTACTGCAGAGCACAATAAAGAAAAAAGAATGAAAAGAATTGAGGATAGTCTCAGAGACCTCTGGGACAGCATTAAAGGCAGCAACATTCGAATTGTAGGGGTTCCAGAAGAAGAAAAGAAAATGAAAGGGTCGAGAAAATATTTGAAGAAATCATAGTTGAAAGCTTCCCTAATATGGGAAAGGAAATAGTCAAAGAAGTTTAGGAAGGGCAGAGAGTCCCATACAGGATAAATCCAAAGAGAAACACGCCGAGACGCATATTAATCAAACTATCAAAAATTAAATACAAAGAAAAAATATTAAAAGCAGCAAGGGAAAAACAAAAAATAACATACAAGGGAATCCCCATAATGTTAACAGCTGATCTTTGAGGAGAAACTCTGCAAGCCAGAAGGGAGTGGCACGACATATTTAAAGTGATGAAAGGGAAAAACCTACAACCAAGATTACTCTACCCAGCAAGGATCTCATTCAGATTCAACGGAGAAATTAAAACCTTTACAGACAAGCAAAAGCTAAGAGAATTCAGCACCACCAAACCAACTTTACAGCAAATACTAATGGCACTTCTCTAGGCAGGAAATGCAAGAGAAGGAAAAGATCTACAATAACAAACCCAAATCAATTAAGAAAATGTAAGTAAGAACATACATATCAATAACTACCTTAAATGTAAGTGGATTAAATGCTCCAACCAAAAGACATAGACTGGCTGAATGGATACAAAAACAAGACGTGTATATATGCTGTCTACAAGAGACCCACTTCAGACCTAGGGACACATACAGACTGAAAGTGAGGGGATGGAAAAGGTATACCATGTAAATGGAAATCAAAAGAAAGCTGAAGTAGCTGTTCTCATATCAGGCAAAATACACTTTAAAATAAGGTCTATTACAAGAGAAAAAGAAGCAAACTACATAAAGATCAAGGGATCAATCCAAGAAGAATATATAAAAATTGTAAATATTTATGCACACAGCATAGGAGCACCTCAATACATAAGGCAGACGCTAACAGCCATAAAAAGGGAAATCGACAGTAACACAGTCATAATAGGGGACTTTAATATCCCATTTTCACCAATGGACAGATCGTCCAAAATGAAAATAAATAAGGAAACACAAGCTTTAAATGATACATTAGACAAGATGGATTTAATTAATATTTATAGGACATTCCATCCAAAAACAACAGAATACACTTTCTTTTCAGGTGCTTATGGAACATTCTCCAGGAGAGATCATATGTTGGGTCACAAATCAAGTCTTAGTAAATTTAAGAAAGTTGAAATCGTATCAAGTATCTTTTCCAACCACAACACTATGAGACTAGATATCAATTATAGGAAAAAATATGTAAAAAGTACAAACACATGGAGGCTAAACAATACACTACTAAACAACCAAGAGATCACTGAAGAAATCAAAGAGGAAATCAAAAAATACATAGAAACAAATGACAATGCAAACACGATGGCGCAAAACCTGTGGGATGCAGCCAAAGCAGTTCTAAGAGGGAAGTTTATAGCAATACAATCCTACCGCAAGAAACAAAAAAATCTCAAATAAACAACCTAAACTTACACCTAAAGCAATTAGAGAAAGAAGAACAAAAAAAACCCAAAGTTAGCAGATGGCAAGAAATCGTAAAGATCAGATCAGAAATAAATGAAAAAGAAATGAAGGAAACAGTAGCAAAGATCAATAAAACTAAAAGCTGATTCTTGGAGAAGAGAAACAAAATTGATAAAGCATTAGCCAGACTCATCAAGAAAATAAGGGAAAGGCCTCAAATCAACAGAATTAGAAATGAAAATGGAGACGTAATAACTGACCCTGCTGAAATACAAAGGATCATGAGAGATTACTACAAGCAATTATATGGCAATAAAATTGACAACCTGGAAGAAATGAACATATTCTGAGACTGAACCAGAAAGAAATGGAAAATATAAACAAACCAATCACAAGCACTGAAATTGAAGCTGAGATAAAAATATTCCAAGAAACAAAAGCACAGGACTAGTTGGCTTCATAGGAGAATTCTATCAAACATTTAGAGAAGACCTAACACCTATCCTTCTCAAACTCTCACAAAATATAGCAGAGGCAGGAACACTCCCAAACTCATTCTATGAGGCCACCATCACCCTGATACCAAAACCAGACAAAGATGTCACAACGAAAGAAAACTAAAGACCAAAATCACTGATGAACATAGATGCAAAAGTCCTCAACAAAATACTAGCAAACAGAATCCAACAGCACATTAAACGGATCATACACCATGATCAAGTAGGGCTTATCCCAGGAATGCAAGGATTCTTCAATATATGCAAATTAATCAATGTGATACACCATATTAACAAATTGAAGGAGAAAAACCATATGAGTATCTCATAGATGCAGAAAAGATTTTTCACAAAATTCAACACCCATTTATGATAACAACCCTCCAGAAAGTAGGCATAGAGGGAACTTAACTCAACATGCTAAAGGCCATATATAACAAACCCACAGCCAACATTGTTCTTAACGGTGAAAAACTGAAACCATTTTCTCTAAGATCAGGAAGAAAAGGTTGCCCGCTCTCACCGCTATTACTCAACATAGTTTTAGAAGTTTTAGCCACAGTAATCAGAGAAGAAAAAGAAATAAAAGGAATCCAAATTGGAAAAGAAGTAAAACTGTCACTGTTTGCAGAAGATGTGATACTATACATAGAGGCTTGTAAGATGCTACCAGAAAACTACTAGAGCTAATCAATGAATTTGGTAAAGTAGCAAGCTACAAAATTAATGCACCGAAACCTCTTGCATTCCTATACACTAATGATGAAAAATCTGAATGTGAAATTAAGAAAACACTCCCATTTACCATTGCAACAATATCTAGGAATAAACCTACCTAAGGAGACAAAAGACCTGTATGCAGAAAACTATAACACACTGATGAAAGAAATTAAAGATACCAACAGATGGAGAGGTATACCATGTTCTTGGATTGGAAGAATCAACATTGTGAAAATGACTATACTACCCAAAGCAATCTACAGATTCAATGCAATCCCTATCAAACTACCACTGGCATATTTCACAGAACTAGAACAGAAAATTTCACTATTTGTATGGAAACACAAAGGACCCTGAATAGCCAAAGCAATTTTGAGAAAGAACGGAGCTGGAGGAATCAGGCTCCTGGTCTTCAGACTATACTACAAAGCTTCAGTAATCAAGGCAGTATGGTACTGGCACATAAACAGAAATATAGTTCAATGGAACAGGAAAGAAACCCAGAGATAAACCCACACACATATGGTCACCTTATATTTGATAAAGGAGGCAAGAATATACAGTGGATTAAAGACAGCCTCTTCAATAAGTGGGGTTTGGGAAATTGGACAGCTGCATGTAAAAGAATGAATTTAGAACACTCCCTAACACCATACACAAAAATAAACTCAAAATGCATTAAAGACCTAAATGTAAGGCCAGACACTATTAAACTCTTAGAGGAAAACATAGGCAGAACACTGTATGACATAAATCACAGCAAGATCCTTTTTGACCCACCTCCTAGAGAAATAGAAATAAAAACAAAAATAAACAAATGGGACCTAATGAAACTTAAAAGATTTACACAGCAAAGGAAACCATAAATAAGACAAAAAGACAACCCTCAGTATGGGAGAAATTATTGGAAAATGAAACAGCTGACAAAGGGATTAATCTCCAAACTTTACAAGCACCTCATGCAGCTCAATATCAGCAAAACAAGCAAACCAATCCAAAAATGGGCAGAAAACCTAAATAGACATTTCTCCAAAGAAGATATACAGATTGCCAACAATCTCATGAAAGAATGCTCAACATCATTAATCATTAGAGAAATGGAAATCAAAACTACAGTGAGGTATCACCTCACACCAGTCAGAATGGCCATCATCAAAAAATCTACAAACAACAAATGCTGGAGAGGGTGTGGAGAAAAGGGAACCCTCTTGCACTGTTGGTGGGAATGTAAATTGATACTGCCACTGTGGAGAACAGTATGGAGGTTCCTTAAAAAACTAAAAGTAGAACTACCGTACAACCCAGCATTCCCACTACTGGGCATATACCTTGAGAAAACCATAATTCGAAAAGAGTCATGTACCACAGTGTTCTTCATTGCAGCTCTATTTACCATAGCCAGGACATGGGAGCAACCTAAGTGTCCTTTGACAGATGAATGGATAAAGAAGATGTGGCACATATATACTATGGAATAGTACTCAAGCATAAAAGGAAACGAAATGAGTTATTTGTAGTGAGGTGGATGGACCCGGAGTCTGTCATACCAAGTGAAGTAAGTGAGGAAAAAAAAAAACAAATACCGTATGCTAACACATATATATGGAATCTAAAACAACAAGAAAAAATCGTTTGGAAGAACCTAGGGGCAGGACAGGAATAAAGAGTCAGATGTAGAGAAGTGAGTTGAGGACACGAGGAGGGGGAAGGGAAAGCTGGGACAAAGTGAGAGAGTGGCTGGACTTATATATACTACCAAATGTGAAATAGCTAGTGGGAAGCAGCGGCATAGCACAGGGAGATCAGCTTGGTGCTTTGTGACCAGCTAGAAGGGTGGGAGAGGTAGGGTGGGAGGGAGGGAGACACAAGAGTGAGGAGATATGGGGATATATGTATATGTATAACTGATTCACTTTGTTATAAAGCAGAAAGTAACACACCATTCTAAAGCAGTTATACTCCAATAAAGATGTCTAAACAAATATATATATATATAAAAAAACTACAATGAGGTATCACCTCATGCCGGTCAGAATGGCCATCATCAAAAAATCTACAAACAATAGATGCTGGAGAGGGTGTGGAGAAAAGGGAACCCTCTTGCTCTGTTGGTGGGAATGTAAATTGGTACAGCCAGTATGGAGAACAGTATGGAGGTTCCTTAAAAAACTAAAAATAGAACTACCACATGACCCAGCAGTCCCTCTACTGGGCATATACCCAGAGAAAGCCGTAATTCCAAAAGAGTTATGTACCACAGTGTTCATTGCAGCTCTATTTACAATAGCCAGGTCATGGAAGCAAGCTAAGTGTCCATCAACAGATAAATTGATAAAGAAGATGTGGCACATATATACAATGGAATAGTACTCAGGCATAAAAAGAAACGAATTTGAGTTATTTGTAGTGAGGTGGATGGACCCGGAGTCTGTCATACCAAGTGAAGTAAGTGAGAAATAGAAAAACAGATATCGTATGCTAACACATATATATGTAATCTAAGAAAATGGTTCTGAAGAACCTAGGGGCAGGACATGAATAAAGACACAAACGTAGAGAATGGACTTGAGGACACAGGGATGGGGAAGTGTAAGCTGGGACGAAATGAGAGTGGCATGGACTTATATATACTACCAAGTGTAAAATTGATAGCAAGTGGGAAGCAGCTGCATAGCCCAGCGAAATCAGCTTGGTGCTTTGTGACCACCTAGAGGGGTGGGATAGGGAGGGTGGGAGGGAGATGCAAGAGGGAGGGGATATGGGGATATATGTATACATATAACTGCTTCACTTGTTATACAACAGAAGCTAACACAGCATTGTAAAGCAATTAAACTCCAATAAAGATGTTAAAAAAGAAATAAAGTAAAGAATGTAGTACAGCATATGCAGGTGGCAAACCCTTAGTAAATAGTTATTATTATCATATATAATATCACTATAGTTTGATCAATCTCTTATTTTATAGCCAAGTAAACTGATGTTGTGTGAGTTAACAGAGTTGCCCAAAGTAAAATTACGAGCTATTCTCAGAAGTAGGATCAAATATAGGTCTCCTCAAACTTTTCCCTATGCTTTTTTAAAATGTGTTCCAACAACTTCTTGCTTAGCCACATGCTAGTTTGTGACAGAGACAGTGTTATGACTCTTACCAGATTCGGTTTGATATTCTAGGCACACAGACTATATTTTTCAGTGTTCTAGATTGGGAGCATGGATTAACTTTTGGACAGTGGAGTATGGTCAGAATTGATTTAAGCTAGTTTCAGGACTTATACTTAAAGTACCCTGAATGATCTTATCCCCAAGCTTCCTTTTCCCTTCTGCGGTGACCTTAGACACTGTGTCTTCCAGATGGTTTAGCTACATTATGGCAGGGACCCACATCCCTGAGTTACAATGTGAAGGAGAGCCATTGAGAAGAACAACCTAGATTTCACTGGTAATGAAAGAAAAATAAAGTGTGTTGTGTTAAACCACTAAGATTTCAGTATTTCTTTGTTATTTCAGCATAGCGTCTTGTATCTACACAGCCTGTGATAAGATGTGCGTTTCAATCCAAGTGTATTTTTATCTACTATATACAACTTTTTTGTCCCCTCTGCTTTCAGTAGTGAAGCAACCCATGACTACTTTTAATTATAAAGAACCCTGATTACTTTGCTCCCTGTTTCTTTATTTTTCTGTCTTTTATTTATTTAACTTAGCTATAGATAAACTTTGACCTTGGGCAAATTTATCATGGACTCTTTGCCTCAGTTTCCTCAATATGAAGTAGAAATAATGCTCTTTCCC
>NW_006774600.1:431475-435177 GCF_000442215.2 Lipotes vexillifer
TTTCCCTACTGAAGGCTGTCAAAAAGTGAATGAGTTCATAATCATTAGAAAAGAAGTGTATAAGTGTAGAGCATTATGTTATTATTGTGTTAGTCTCATAAGAATAGTGAAGTGTTCTGTGCTATAGATCTGGAAAATGTTATGAAGGAAAGATTTATTATTTGTTCAGTGATTTGTTTTTATTTGTAGAAATAGAATAATTCCTTTAGGTTACATAAATAATGTACTTAAAACTTGAAGGCATCTAAACGTGTCCACGTGAATATTTAAAATGCTTCAGGGCACTGATATTAAAAATGTTCCATGAGATAAAGTGATTGATATAAATAAATGCATGGGTAGCTTTTCATGCAGTTTCATATTGCAGTACAAATGTTCAATTGTTTCTAGCCTAGACATAAATGAAAAATAGTTACAATCCCTAGGGGCTTAGTGAACCTTGTTAAAAGATAATGTGAATAATGGTTGATCTTACAAGGAGATCACACTTTAAAAAATTTAATTCTTAATAAGGCATATGTTACATTTTAAAGCAATGTTAATATTTAACCATAAACTTAGTCTTTAAACTTAGGTGGTTATTGTAAAGCATCCTTTAAGATCTTCTTGAACCAAAGCTTAATTATGCAAGCTATATTTATTTTTAACTTCGAGACACTCTTTAAGTGTCCTCAAATATATTTAATCTATAATATATTTAACCGTATTAGTCCGGGGTTAAAAATAGAGTAATAGGATTAACCACAAAATAATAGTTCCCTTGTTACATACATCCACCTGATTTGTAGAGGAACTAACTTTCCTATAATTCCATGCAAATGATTCTTTTAATCCTTACAAAGTGGCCAGTATATGCTCCACTGACCCCTGTGCTTGGCAACCCCATGACATTGGCCTTTCCTCCTCTTCATCATTGGCTCACGTGGAGATGTGTCCTGTCTTGTTGGTATTCCAAAGTAGGAGCCATGCTACTAATAGCCTCAAGGTGCCACCTGTTCTGGTACTGATACCTGTCAACGTGCTCTGAGTTTGCTAGTGCATGATGCTTAGGCCACTGATGTTTGTACCAATGGTCTTTGTGTCCAATGAACCTTGGTATGAAGAGGCTTCTGCAGCCAATGCTGCTCAAAGTCTCATGATGGCAAGAGTTTCATTACTGTGGGTGACAGCCAGGATCTCCACTTAGGCTGATAATAGCTAATATTGAAGGTATCACTTTTACTACAGAGACTGTGGTAAAACAGCTCATTCAGATTTCCCCCCTTTTTGCTATAGTTCCTATTATTGACAATTCAGGAATGAGTCCTTAGGGCAGGGCCGGGGCAGAAAACAAATCTAATTGGTAATAACCATGCTTTCTTCAGAATCCCTCCTTCAGTCTGACTCTCACTCTTCATCATGTGAGCACCCTCAATTCTCTCTTCCTTTTGGGGAATTCATAGTTTACTATTCAAACTTCTTTATTTTTGGAGACCTGAAAATGATGTGGATATGTAATGATTACTAGACAAATGGGAAATCGAATGTATTAATCTTGATAAGCATTTAAGCCTCCTCCTGACCTGCAGGAAAACTATGATGAAGAATGTAAATTAGCTAGAATCTCAAGTGGGCCTTCCCACCTTTCACCCTATACATGTCTCTTGGGATGTACACTTTCTTGTAGGATTAGATGGGGGGCTACTAGAGGAGTGTAGGAATCAAGGAACATTTGTTTTGCTGTGCTTTAAAGATGGGTTATGTGAAACCATATTTGAATGTTAATGGGAATTACTCAGTAAAATAGGCAAGGCTGAAGGTGCAGGAGGGAGACTGGAGAGCTGTTGGAGTACATTCCTCGAGACTGGGGAATAAAAGTGAGTGCCAGTCAAACTCAAAAGATGGATACGTGCAAAACAGAGCATCTAGATCATTAAAAAAACATAAACACAAAGGAATTCAGTTATCAGTAACCTTTACAAGTAAGTACAAGAACAAAAATAATCACTAGTTTCAGAAAAATGCCAAATGACAATGTCAGCTATCATAATTACGGAATTAGGGCAAAGGAAGAGATTACACAAGTGAGCTTTTTTATTGTTACAGTGACATTGTTATTCAACGATTGGGTTGAAGAAGTTGCTTAGAAGTGGCAGTAAAAAAATAAGGAGGTTAAACCCAATCAAATTATTTGGTTTTAATGAATTGGACTGATTTGTGGAAAAAATAAGCTGTATTATTTCACAAGTTTATAGTACGTTCTTCAATTTTTATTTTAACAAACATGAAGCTTGAAAGTTAGCTCTAATATTTTGAACTCAATGGTGTTTCTGATGGCATCATATTTACTGCAGTTTTTAAAAAAAGCATGAGTTTCCAAAGTATCATAGGTGTATTTGCAGTAATAAATGAATGACAATAGGAAACTCCTTCCAGAACAACAGACTTCTGTTGGCATTGGTAGAAGCTTGCCTCCTCTCTTCCACTATGCCTGAGGTTAAGAGAGAAATGCGTATTGGCATTAAGGCTGCAGTGTTAACTCAGCTTTTCTAGAATACAGGTTAAATCTCTTGAGTCATGTAGAGAAAAAAGTAATCTAAAGCAAGGTGTCCGTTTTCAGTGATAAAGCTCAGTCATGTGAAATTGGCGTATGTTCCCAATGATGAGATAAGAAAATCTGGTCAAAGAAGGTCAGAGTACTAGTGGGGAAAGAGAACATTCCCAGCAAAGTGATACAAATATATGGTTTCAACCTGATTCCCTCCAGTTTCACAGAATTGTTTTCATAATGCAAAATGATGCTTTTAAAATTTAGAAAACTATGTAAGTCTATACTATGAGCAATTATTTAGACCATTTAATAGTATTAAATAATAACCTAGAAGTAACAGGTAGTGTTGAGATGCAGGGTTTTAAATGATAGGGTGGGTTTTAGTTCTGTTGCTTACCAGCTGTGAGACTCAGGCTAAGATCTTTAACTTTTCTGGGTTTTAGTGTTATTTTCTGTGAAGTGAAGAGATTAAGCTAGATAAATGAAGAAACCCCAAAGTTCTATAAAGCTGTGAAATTTATAAACAGAGCAGACATTAAACTGGTATTTCTTCCTTACATCAACTTCATCAAGGTTTGGGAGTGGTATAACATGTACAATATTGAGCCTACTGAATTGCCTCAAAGTCACACGTTGTATATATTCCAAATGATTTCTGCTTTGTACATCTGGCCCATAAAATATTGAGTTATCAACTTTGATAAACACGCTTAGGTTCATTAGATGAGCTCACATACTAAGACACATGGTAGAATTGAGTTCTGTTTTCCTTAGTTCTGAGTGACAATTTATAATGCAAAGATTAAATACTTTTCTTCCCGAAGATAATGAGAATTAATTTATTTACCCCCAATCAAACTTTTAAGTTCCAGGAGAGGAACTTTGAAAAAAAATTGTTTTTAAATCTTGGAGTCTTTCTGAGTCCCCAAGGGTAAAAAGGTATAATGCTATTTAAGTGATGGAAAACCATGTACATTTCATTTTACTCTTTTGTGCACATAAATACTACTTCAGGGACCTTAAACTTTAAGGAAAAGATTTATCTCAGTTTTTGCCTGAGTAATGTTTATAAAGATTGAACATAGGGCAGACTGCATTTGGGAAATCTTGAGCAGTTTTACACAGGAGACCAAAGTTTTTTTGTTTTTGTTTTTAATTAAAATCTACACTCT
>NW_006774600.1:435187-465528 GCF_000442215.2 Lipotes vexillifer
AATTGTTTCCATTATGCCACTCAAAGTTCCTTATTTTGTAGATCTCTGTTTGAGTTAAATGGTAAGAAGCCTGGAGATGAATATGTATGCATTTTGTTTTTAGAAAGCCCTAACAGACTTCTCTTTTGCCTTCACTATTGGAACATGTAAAACCAAATTTAGTGTCCATTTGAATTGCATTTATTGCCCTTTCTCTCTAATGATATATAACTTAGCTTTTCTAACCATACGTGTAGTTTTTGTCCTATAAAAAATGGGATTTTCTTTCCTTACTTTGTTTCAAAAACTTAAACTAGTCTTTGCTACTTGTGACTTGCCAACTTGTCATGTAATGAATGCTTGTGTCTTCCCTAAATTCATGTGTTGAAACCCTACCCTCCCATCCCCAATGTGATGGTATTAGGAGGAAAGGCCTTTGGGGGGTAATTAGGATTGGATGAGGTCATGAGGGCGCCACCCTCGTGAGTGAGGTTAATGTCTTTATAAGAGTCATGAGAGAGCACCTTCTGTGTCCTAGGCTCTGTGCAAAATTCCAAGAATATCATGTATAACAGATAAGAGAAATGATCTTTATGCTCTTGAAACTTAGAGTCTAATAGGGAATTACGTAGTTATAAAACATTTTTGAAACTAAAGAAAGTGGAAACAAGTATTGTGAGGTTTCAGCAATTGGTATATAACTTTTTCTAATTAGTTATTTTTCCCTTTTATCTACTAATCTATTTTTATTATACAGAAGTAAAACTAGCATTAGGGTCTGCCTAAATATAGCCCTTTTAAATGCAAAATAACTGAGTAATGTGTAACATCACATTTATATTTAACCAAACTTTTTACAAACAAGATAATATGGCTATACTATAAACTAGTCAGTGTAGAGTCTATTGCTTGCTTTCTAAATCAAGTGATATTTCCATGTAGCACAAATTAACATATTAGCACACAAAACAGTTCTCCAAATGAAAGGTTTGCTGCCTAAGTGGCTGTAAAACAAATGTTACCTTTCATGTTATAAATAAAAAAATACAGTCGCTTCCATTAATACCTTATGTTTATACAAAGTGGAGATAATTGACTTCTATTTAAGGGATCATAAGGATTACAAAAGATTATACTGACACTCTTGTAAGCTATAATTATCACCTTTCATTAATGATAACATGAGTTTATGTAAGTATATTTCTCTGCTAATTACCTATAAGTGAGATAATAATCCATGGGTTAAATGGATTTTTTTTTGGCTAAATCCCGTACAGCTCCTCAATACATACTTTTTCATTTTATAGTATAAGCTCATTGGCTGGTTTATGTACTAACTACAGCAAGAACTGATTTTTTCATTAAGCACTAGTCACTGCTTTCTGGAGTGAGGCAAACAGGAAGCAGAGCTGGGGATCCCAGCTCTTGGGGAGGCCCATCTGTTCAGCAAAAAGGATGAGATGGACAGTGACTCTAAAGGAAAAGGCATATGGATATATTCACAAGCTAGAGTGCTAACTAATCTAAGGGTGGGCAAGCTCATCAGAATTAACTTCTTTGAAACCCCCAGTTGGATTATAAGCATTTCCTTTTCCTTTGATACTCAAGTTACCTACATCTGCAGTGTTGTCCACCTGAAGAAATCTGTTTTCAAGTTATTTCTCCAGCAACTAGGGTGTTTTTTTTTTTAAAAAACCATTTTCCTCAGAAGAATCTAACCATGTATTGGCCAAGATAAAAATAAATAAATAAAGGTTTATAATGTGAGGGTGATAAGAATTAATGATGTATGTAGCAGATTCTGTTTTTGCAAAACAATTATTATTCCAACTGTGAATTCATATGGTCTCTCAATAGCAAAGGGAAGATCTGGAACGATCATAATGGATGGTATTAAACATTAAAGAGATGAATAGTCATGAATTTCTTAGAATTGGTTGAGAGGAGAAAATTGGCTGAAAAAGGCCAGTTATGGTATTTTCAGATAATTTGGGAGAGCGTGCCAGGTCTTCTGGCTAGAAAATACAGAGTGTCCTTAGGATATTAATCTAGAAGGGCTAATGTCAGGGCATGTAGATATGGTCCTGAAGGTAGATGATGGCAGAGAGGTTCTTGCCATCTCTGCAGATTGCTGTCATTTTCTGAGTTTCTCTTGTTTGCTGGGTGGGTTATTGTTAATCCTCAGAACAGTCCTTATGTTGAGAGGCTCAGAGAGGTCAAGTTGCTCATACAAGGTCTCATATATAGGATATGGGGAAGCTAAGATTGGCTCCAGCCAATTTTCTCAAAACCTATGAGTGCTCCTTCTACCATAATACATAGTATCTTTTTTTTTTTTTACATCTTTATTGGAGTATAATTGCTTTACAATGGTATGTTAGTTTCTGCTTTATAACAAAGTGAATCAGTTATACATATACATATGTTCACATATCTCTTCCCTCTTGCATCTCCCTCCCTCCCACCCTCCCTATCCCACCCCTCTAGGTGGTCACAAAGCACCATCCCTGTGCTATACAGCTGCTTCCCACTAGCTATCTACCTTACGTTTGGTAGTGTATATATGTCCATGCCACTCTTTCGCTTAGTCACAGCTTACCCTTCCCCCTCCCCATATCCTCAAGTCCATTCTCTAGTAGGTCTGTGTCTTTTTTCCTGTCTTACCCCTAGGTTCTTCATGTCATTTTTTTTTTCTTAAATTCCATATATATGTGTTAGCATACGGTATTTGTCTTTCTCTTTCTGACTTACTTCACTCTGTATGACAGACTCTAGGTCTATCTTTTGATCAGCTCCGCCTAAGGCTCAACCAACTTCTGTCATTACTTATGTATATGTACTGGGCATTTGTAATATTTTTGACTGAAGAGTAAATATTCAATCCCATAAGCCTAATATCCTGATCTCCCTTTGGGGTACACCTTTATTTGTTTATAATCTTAGAGTGATATTTAGTTCTTTGCATTCCTTGTCCTTGCATGGATGGAGGAAGAGGTCATATTAGGTACATACTTGGGCTTAGTAAAGTGAATGCTTCCTTATAGGACTTTGAATCTTAGGAGAGCAATGTTAGCAATAGTTGGGGGCTCTTTGCCCACAGTGGGGTTCAGATTAGACTAATCCCTCTGGTTTGCCTTTGCTGCCCTAGCCTCCAGGGGTTCCTTGATTCCTGACTGTTATCCAAGACTAGTTTCCAAGCCTCCTTTGGATTCAGGTGAGTTCATAGCCTTCCAGTACATTCTAACTGTGCATAGGTTTGTTAGTCAGTCTGACTAATATTATGACATATAGGAACTTCCTAATCTCTCTGTCCAAAGCAGGAGGCAACAGCAAAATGAAAAAAAAAATTAAAAAAAGATTAAATCTTAAAAATCAAGGGACAATTTCTTTAAGCAAAAGTCACATTGAAATTGCTTCATCTAAAATTCCTCAGTAGATCATAAATGGCAGCAAGAAAACAACTGAATTCAGAGATTGTAAGTATTAGCCTAAGTCCATCTCTAAGGGTCGGAGACAAAAGCCTTCTAAAGGGAACCTTCTGAATGAACAGAATAAGCACATCAATATCACTTAAAAAATTAAGACTCTCTAAAGGTTTTTCTAAAACTCAATTTGACATTTCATCTTCCTACTTTCCTATCTTTCTCTTAGGTTCTTTCCCACCCATTTAAGCAGCATTATTGCTCCTTTAGTAATGCATTTTTTCACAGATAACTTATTTTTAGTAAATAAAAATCTAGACCTTTTTAATAAGTCATATTATTGGCTATGCCTCCAATGAACATATAATATTCTAATTAAACAGTAGAGTCAGGGTGATGATTTTGGTTTGAGATGAATAAATTTCAGTGAGGGTTCCAGGGTGATGACCAAGAAAAAACTGGAGAAACAGCTTCTTTCATGACTTTTAAAAATATATTACTTATGACCTCTGATTTTTATGTACAAAGTGATTTCAACATGACTTCATTTGAGAACAGCTTCACAACTGGCAGAGGAAAGAGTTGTTGATAATCTTCTAAAAATTTCTGGGGAAAAAAAAATTAAAATGACTTCTGCCAGAATAAAACGTTTTGGGCATGAGTGGATGGCTGGTATTAACTCTTTTATTATTGCATTTAAAATTTAACTATTTTCTTGGTGAAACTGTCCTAAAATTGTGGTATACCTTTCTCTAACCTCTTAGGCAAACTATACCTCACCAAGAGTACCTTTTTCTACATTCAGCTCCAGAAAGCTGTCTCTGGAAGCTGAAATTTTATAGCTCTAGTAGGTTTCAAGGACTAGAGGGCTTAATCAGATCTCTAGGACTAGTTCTCCTATATCCCTTTTAGCTTATTAGGTTTAAAGAATGATAGTAGAGAAGAGGGGGATAAGTATGCAAGCCCTTGGAGTCAAATTGGGTGGGTTAAAAACCAGTTTTATTATGTAATAACCATGTGTTCTTGGCCATGTTAGTTGATTTTTCTGTGTCTCAGTTTTCTTACCTGTAAATTTTACTACATCTACCTTATAAGATTATTCATTCACTAAGTATTTATTGAGCACATATTCATTATGAGCTATTAATACTGAATACTGGAGATACAGAAATGAAAAAAAAAAAGGAGTAAAAAATCCCTGCCTTCTTGGAGCTCACATTCTACTGAATAACAGCCCACACTTATTCAACACTTACAGAGTTTCAGGCACTCTTCTAAATGCAGTATATGTATTGACCTGATACTGGCAACTACATCATGGGACAGATACAGTTGATATTTCTATTACTTTACTCACAGGATCATTAAGTAACTTGATCAGATCACACAGGACTAAAAGAACAAATGTGAAGGGCTCAGAGAAGTACATATCATAAAGGAAACATTAGATAGATTTGTAGATAAATAGATTATTTAGACAGATTAGATAGATATTAGTGCTTGTATACTGTCCATGAATATATATTTTTTCTTCATCACAAATGTAGTAGTATTCAAATAACACATAAATATGTAAAGTAAAAATAAGAGACCCTGTGATATCTTCCCATACGATCAAGAGTTTGGCTTATAGTTTACTTGATAGACTTCTCTTCCTAAGGCATGTGTGAAATTAAGTCCCAGAATCTAATAAGCCAAAAATTCTTGTTATAATCTGTGTTCATCTTGGAAACATCAAGTGGTTTCTAATACCAAAGAAAATCGCTAGTAGATAAGAAGTAGATTGCAGAAGGCACAATATAAGGAATTTCTAAGCAATTCCATAATTTGCATTTTTTCATTCACCTTCTCATAAGGCCAATAATATGAAATATCTCTTTTCTCTGTAGTACAGAAAAGAAAGGTCTATTTTTGCCTAATTTGACTGACCGCCAACCAGTTGCAAACTTTAAATATAAGTAGTTATTTAGGGTTACAACATACTTCAGGGCATACGCTCATTTTTATGTATGAGGAGTCACAATCATAACTGTCCTGGAACCAAAAGAAGAATTATTCTCTGCATGTTTTACACATTTAAACCCAAATTGCTTGAAAACCTAGCTTCAATCTTTATTTCCTTTCTTTCATTTTGTTTCAGCCCAGCTGAAAGGCTCTAAATCTTATTTTATAGAAAGTAGTGTTTTACTATTGTAATTACCAAGAAAATACTCTTGGTAACCTGATTGACTAATAAAATTTCCTAGTCTTTCAAACACTGATGGTATATCTCTGTGTTTTAAGAAAGTAAAAACTTATTGAAGAACCATAAACAAAACTAAAGTGTGGCCTTTCAAGGTGAGATAATACTTAATAGGTACCATATGGACCTACACAGAATTGTGTACAGATGTGAACTGTCATATTCCAGATGTTGCCTAGTCAAAAAGAGAGTATAAACTTAGGCAACATGGGACTTATATAATAAGGGGTAAACAAAGCAATCAGGGCAGAAGTTTAAAAACTTGTATTAGTATTTTTTAGTCTAATATTGGGGAGATAAAAGGCTTTGCTAACATTTGTTACTTTAATAAAATTAAGAAACGGCTGAAAAATTTGCTCCTATGAGCAAATTTGCATTGAAGATAAGCATAAGCAAAGGTAAAATGGAGAAAATGATGTCTCTCCTATTTCAATGTCCTCTTCATCAGCCACATTGAGAGGTAGAACAGTAATCACCTAATCATATCTGTCATGAAGCTCTTTAAAAAAATGAAATTATGAGGAAGATTCTTTAAAATGTGGATTCATAGCACATCATTAATGATGAACTTCACTCTAGATGCATCTTGTGCCTTGAGGTGCTAACAGTATATATAACGTATAATATGTATCTAACATTCTCATAAACATGCATGAGGAGGGCTTCTTCATATTTTTTTCCTGAACAATAAAAAATGTTCGGGGAACATGTATCCTGTAGTATCTTGGGAAGGCAGTAACCATTTCATTTCTTTATTGAAGGGTGAATTTATCACAGGAAGAGTACCATATGCACCAGAGATTTTGCAAACACATTTTCTTTGAGCCGAATCTAGTTCACAGAAATGTTTTATGTAGCTTACACGGTGTTATTTATTTATTTTTTACCTAGTTGCTGACTTTTAAAACTCATGAGATTTCACATTTTAAAAATACATATATTTTTTTCTCTGTTGCAAAACTCTGCCGATAATGTGCATGCTTTTCTGCCTGGGAACCATCTTCCCTCTTTAGTCAGAGAGTATTCTTTCAGATTCCCTACAGTTTCTTCTACTCTCTATGTATTATATTCAGACCGCTTCGCTCATTAATGTCCCTGTTTGCATTTGAGTCTGTAAACTGTGGTATATATGGTAGCTGTGGTAAAGAGAGCTAGCTGTCCTGCAAATATCCAGATTCTCTCTACACTAAAGAGTACACAGCGAGGGCTGAGAAGCAGCTGCTGAACAGGAGGTATTCCTTTATTTCTTTCTCATCTTACTGGGACACTGTGACTAGTTCTCTCAGTAGAATCTGAATGGAAGTGATGTGTGTCCCAAAGAGTTTTCTTTTACCACCTGCCAAGGAGACCTTGAGAGAGGATAATACCATCATACAGTAGAAGTCTTGTACCTGAAATACCACATGGAAAGCATCCTACAGACTGGGAACATACTTCCACTGTGATAAGCTAGTAAAATTTGTGGGCTTATTTGTTGCAGCAGCAAGCCATACAATGTCTAATACACACTAATATTTATGAAATACTTATATCCTAATCAATTTAGAAAGCACTGTCATGTTTAATGATAAATGTCATGGAGAAATAATTAAACTGAAATTAAGGCTGCAGATACAGTTTGTCCACCTTTTACAAAAAGCTATATTTGGGGGAAAAAAGTCTGTTTTTTTTTTCTGTCAGTGAGTTTAATATAGGTCCATAGGTAGTTCATATGCATGCTTAAATTACAAAATTAGCTGCCATGGTCCAAATGTGTGGGACTTTAAGAAAGCTTTTATTAAGCAAAAGACAGCTAAGCATGTCAACTTTGATTTCTAAAATGCACGTTAAAGGTTTGAAAAACAAGGCTAATTCCAGAATTATATAGCATTAAGGTAATTAAATTTAATGCTATTTTTGTTATTTTAATAACTTAATTTCATGAACTGAAAAAAAATATTATGTTTGCACCTCCCAGTTTACACGTTTCTGCATTAACCTAGAGAAAAACCCACATGAAAAGTTTCCATGCAGTTACAAAGGCAGCAGCACATGCTGATTTCACAGCAACTTGTTATTGCCTTGGAACACACCTGCACCTAAAGCATCAACAAAAAATACCCACCCACACCTCTCCCACCAAAAATCCCAACCCTTTCCCATTCCAGCAAAAATTCCCTGGTACAAGCAGTGACTTAAAAAATGCTCTCTGGACTCCCCTGGTGGTCCAGTGGTTGAGGCTCTGCACGTCCACTGCATGGGACATGGGTTTGATCCCTGGTCAGCGAAGTTCAACATACCACTAGGTGTGGCCAATAAAAAAAATGCATTCTTAGTAGGAAGCATTTATTATATGCAGAGATCTGAACAAACTAAATGCTCGTGCAGATAGATGGACCTCTCCTCCAAGAGTTCCTTCTTCAAGAGTCAGAAAGAACTCTCAATAGTTTAGGAAAGCTCATTTTTAAAAGTATATTTATGCATATTCATGGCTATTTCTTTGAAAGAATATATCCAGCCTCAACTGTGGAAGAGATAAAAGCACAAGGAGAAGCAAAGGGACACAGCCATAACACAGAGAACAGAGCTTCTCTATGAACATCCAATAGGTTGCAGCAGCCACAAAGGAAAACATTTGTGACTTCACATAGACCACTGATCTCATCTAGTTGAAGCAGTTAATTTTTCATTCATTTGTTACTTAAGAAAACGTACAGCCACTTAAATCAGTTACTTTTCTATTGTTAAAAAATAAAACTAAATGATGTTAGTACATATAACTAATTAACAGTGTCAGGTTAAATTGTGACCCTACTTCTCTCTCATATCAGTCATAAATTAAAAACAAACAAACAAACAAACAAACTTAAGACCAGGTGTTAAATTTTGAAACTAATAAAAACTTCTATAACTGGGGTGTCAGAATCATTTCAACTTCTCCTACTCTTAGATTTTTACCCTCTTTAGTTTTAAGCATCCATATATGCTGCACCCTATCAAACATAGAGGAGAAAGAATATAATGTTTTTTTCCTAGCCTAAACAAATTAAAAAGATGTGTTTTTCAGGGACAGGGCTTAAGAAAAATTCTAAGCTGCAGATGATGATGATGATGATGATGATGATGATGATGATGATTTACATCTTTACTGGAGTATAATTGCTTTACAATGTTGTATTAGTTTCTGCTGTATAACAAAGTGAATCAGCTATATGTATACATATATCCCCATATCCCTTCCCTCTTGTGTCTCCCTCCCACCCTCCCTCTCCCACCCCTCTAAGTGGTCACAAAGCACCGTAAGCTGCAGATTATTGTCAAACACACTTTATTCCAAAATAACATATGAAGTGAAATTAAAAAAAAACAAACCTCCTCACGGGTTGACTTGAAGGGGGAATAAATAGGTTAGAATAGAGCTGTCCCAACACATATGCTATGTCTTGGGTGGGAGAGATAGCCTTGATCTTATTTTGGGGAGATTGTGTATTGACTGTTTTCAATATGGCATGTAATATGTGTTCATGTTTGTGCATGTGTGTACATGTGTCTTCGGTATGAACAAAGGGGTAGGTATGAGGTCAGTCTGTGACTCCAAAGTCCTGAGTAGAGTTGATCAGTCTCGGAAACCAGACAGACCAAGGAGAAAAGTCAGATGAGCAGGAGAGAGGAATTGGCATGGGGCATTAAAGCAGGAATTCTGCCGATCTCATCTCATCATAAAGTTGCTTATTAGAGAAGAATCATTCAGAGCCTGAGGCAGCATTGGACCTGCAGGAGTTATGGAGTTCTGAGCTCCCAAATCAGATGTATAAAAGGGACACATAGCTAAAGGAACACTGTAGCAAATCAGTACTTTGGCACCTTTGATTTTGTTCACTGCCTGTCTGAACCACTGATTTTTGCTTCCCTGAAGCACCAGTGATTTCCCAGCCCTAACAAAAACAGGGTGATTGCTTGGTCTAATATACTCTAGACCCCCAACCAGGAAAAATTCACAGGATCTCTGCATTAATAGAATGCCACAGATTGAGACAAAATTTTTATTTAACCCATAATTTATAACTTGTTCCATTTTGTCTTTCTGAGCATAAACTTGAACTAAAAAATGGCAAAAATCCATGGGATTTAGAGTAGTTCTACAAATTGGAGTGGGTTTCCCGCTGGTTGAGCTGTACTTCAGCTAATCTCTGATATCCTTTGTACTCAGATAATTCTGTATTTCTACACAGAAATCTATTTTGTTGTAGAAGATGGATTAAGTTATTTCAGTATTTTCCTTGCAGCTCGCAAATTTAATGAGTTTAGAAGCAAGGGAATTATTTTTTCATATTTTAAAGTTTCCAAAACTTCAGTACTTTTTATTTATTCCCTTCTTTATTTGCTCATTTGTTCACTAATTTGACAGATATTTTTAACCAATATACATTACTCTAGGTACTGGGGGTTCCAAAGTGAGTAAGGTATAATAGCTAACCCCTAAGAACCTACAGGATTAAATCACCTGAGACTTATGAGTTAGATTTACAGATGAAGCAAAATAACAACAACAGCAACAACAGAACAACAACTGACTTTATCAGGGTATTACTTGGATTTTAATCTGTATAATATTTCTTAAAATGTTTCCTTTTAAACCAGCATTCTGAGTTTATTGCTCTTTTTTCTTGTTGGTTAAAATAGTCACTTAAACATATTGAATCTTGAATGCATATGAGTTGACTTGATTTGTCAGCATTCCAAACATTTGAAAATATTTTCACGTATTTTTACTGTTAGAGAAGTGATACCCTGTGGCAAGGGCTGCAGGAACATCGGAGTAGGAAGGATTGTCAAAAATACCCCCACAATAAGGTTTAAAAGTGCTTTCTCCAACTGATGATTTTTAGCTAGTAAATGATGAGTCATTGATAAAAGTCAGCTCCTCATACGCCATCTCATTAGTCAAAAAATCATTAACTCTTCAGTCATATGATTTCAGAACAGTTCCAGGAATGATGTGAGTAGCCCTATTAATCCTGTTATATGACCACATTGGAGTTTCATAAAATTTACTCAACATTGCTTGAGGAAAGATTCTACTAAACTTTTTTTGTTTGCTTGGAAATTTGAATATAATCTTGGAAGGAATAATACATGTAGTCATGACTACTAAAGTACGTTAGGAGTAAGGGCAAAGAAGGAGAGGTTGTATATACGTAAAGGAAACATACTTAACATCTATCACAAGAATAAGTCCAGGTAGTTTGAAGGAGAATGTATTTATATACATCTTAATAAACAGATCATCATTAATGATACTTTAAAAATAGACTATATTTGCATTAAAGTTAGGTTTAAGAGAGCATACAAAAGTGTATCACAGAGGAATTTATATTAAAAGAAACAGCATATTGTCACAAATGTTAATCATTTCAAACTAAAATTTTATAGATTTTTTTTTTTGCCCTCAAATTGTATTTTATTTCTATAATGTCATAAAACAAAGGTAAGGAGAAATACATGATTGATTTCACATATTTGTTCTCGTAATACACATTGTCCTTAAAAGAAGCTTTACAGAGTTGTAGTCACAAAGTGGGTAGGGAGACACAAACTTAGACCAGCAGTCTTAACGGAAGAGAGCAATAGAGCGTAGTGATTAAAGGATAGGCTCTGGAGTCATGCTGCCTAGATTCAGACACCAGCTCTTCCACTTTCTAGCTGTGGAACTTTGGGCAAAAAGCGCACCCTCCCTGTGCCTTGGTTTCTTCATCTATATTCCTCATACCCCATTGGTCTATTGTAAAATAAAATGAATTTGTTACTACTCTTACCATTACTACAACTGCTACCACTACCACCTTTGCCATGACGACTCCTGATACTGCTACAAGATAACCAAGAAAGAGCTGAATTTTGTGGAAGTCAGCTAGGCCAGAAGTTGTTGCATGGATGCCGTATTTCTAAAGCAATAGAGTACAGAGCCTAATACAGTTACAGTTTCAGGAACAGTGAAGAGTGGTTGAAGTGGTCAGCCATACCAGAGGCTGTTATTTGTATGCTCTAGTTTATATTCTGCCAGGCTACTCTAGACCCAGTGATGTTTTAGTTGTGGTTGGGGGTTAAGTGGTTAACTGACTGGGGGAGAGTAGAAGCATTGAGATCACTGGATAGTTTGCATCCAGTTCTTATCAAAGGAGCTTGTTTACTGCAAAACTTAGTTTCTTCATCTTTAAGATTAGAATGTTATAAAGGACTTAAAAGTCTGTTCGAGTTTTAATACTGAGAGTTCTTAGGAAGTACATGACCTGTTAAAGTCTACATCATTTCTTAGTGGTAGAGTTAGAACTCAAACCCACGTGCAGAAAAAATGTCATAAATGTATTCAAACAATATTAACGTTAATTCACTTCAATGTGAGGATGTCTAAAAACCCAAGTTAGAATATAAAATAACACACATCTGATAGTCATGAGATGATCAAGAGTCCAATGGTTTGGATTCTCCCTTAGACTGTGTAGTGTTTCAAAGTTGGGGCTCTGAATACAGATGATGGCCTTGACTTCGAAAAAAAATGGAGCATCATTTCTGCTGGGTTCAGTAAATAGCTTCAAAAGGGAAAAGCAAAACACCGTTTCTTAAGGTTTTCACCTTTGTGTGCCTTGCCTTCTAGGGCAGCGGTCCCCAACCTTTTTGGCACCAGGGACAGGTTTCGTGGAAAACGATTTTTCCACAGACTGGCGCGGGTGGGTATGGTTCAGGCGGTAATGTGAGCGATGGGGAGCGGCAGATGGAGCTTCGCTCCCTCACCTGCTGCTCACCTCCTGCTGTGCAGTTCCCAAGAGGCTACCAGGGAAAGTTTTAGCAGAACTTTACCATTAAGAAGAGGTATACCAAAAAAAAAAAAAAAAAAAAAAAAAAGGTATGCATTTGAATGGAAATTAGCTGAAATCATATTCGCAGGGAATTTAGGGTTGACACATATAAATTTGGAGTCAGGCTAGTAGTCAGGCTACAGGTTTCATAACAGGCATGCCAGCTCAAACCTCAACAAGTGAGAAATGATTAGGTGAAAAATACCTTTTGAGTAGAATTTAGTATTGTTTCCAATTAGTTGCTGCCTCTCCCTGTGAGAAGATATTTTTCCCACTCTGTTGACAGGAGACTTGACCATGTGTCTTGCTCTGTTCAGTGAGTCTGAGTAAAGTGATACGTATCGTTTTAGAGCAGAAGATTTGAAAGCTCTCACATGGTTCAAGCACAGCTTTTTTTCCCTCTCCCAAGAGAATAGCATGTCCTTGAAAATCCTCCTGTAATGTGGGACCCAAAATGGAGCAAATCCAAAGCTGACCAGTAACATAAATAAACATGAACAAGGTATAAATCTTTTTATTGAAAGTCATTGAGATTTGGGGATTGTCTGTCATTACAGCATAAGCTAATAAAGACTGGTTAATACATTCCTCCTTCCTCCAGCAAAAATACTTTTACCTGGTTACATTTGAATGTATTATTAATCTTATAGTGGGCAATGTCTGTGCCAATTTGAATTAGCTGTTAAATTTTGCCTAAAATATGTCTGTGTTCTCTAAATCAAAACCATTTGTTGAATAGACAGAATCAGACATGATAAATTTTTTCACCATAGCCAAAGGTTAATTATAAATAGTAATAATAGTTTCTTTGGCATAGTATAGGTCTTAGAAATGGAAAAGCAATTTCATTTTTTTCTTAGGAAAAAATGAAGCCTTTATTTTTAAAGTTAAAAATTTGTAAATGCTATGGAACTCATAGTGATGCTTAGAATGAATTGACGTGTGATTTCTGTTCTATCTTCAATGGCTGTTCCATCACTTTTTGAGAAGACAGATTGGCATTCTATATGACCTTTGAACACAAAGGGAAAATATTTTCAGTATGTTGAGTGACAGCTGTAAATGGAATGGCTCAGCAAGAGTAAATCCAATTTATTTTCTTTGGAAGTACAAATTATACGAATAACCTCAATTTCTACAATTATGTTGGCTAATCTATGAATCTGAGTTACTCTTCCCATGTTGCTTCTTCCTTGAATCTGGGGCATTATTTCAGAGAGGCAATTCCAAGGAGTAATGGATTAGTTCTAAACCAGAAAAGCAACCAGGACTTCAGAAGAAAAATAAGAGAAATTCAGGACTAGAAAACATGAGTGAACAAAGAATTTGCCGTCACAGGTGCCTTTGAAGATAATTAGGTACCTTCCTGGCACCCATCAATGGCACGCATTTATACTATTTTAGAGGAAGATAGAAGCAGTGAGCTGTTGTATCTATAGTTTCAACTTTATGGTTTGATCTTTGGGGATTTTTAGGTCTGTTTCATAGAGGAGGATGAAACATACTGTTTCCTGAAAAAAGTATTAATAAAGCTGTGAGCAACTTGGTTTACCACTAACACTGCCTCTGATCCCAAAACAAAAAGGGTATATTAGTCAGGTTAGGTTAGGCTTAACGTTGAAAATCTCTATTTCTTATTCATGCTACTATCGCCTGCAGATCAGAGGGGCTTCTTCTGTTCCACATAGTCACTCAGGGACCCAGATTGTTGAGGGCTCTACTATCTATCTTATAGCTATACTGTCTGGAAGACATGATTTACTAGTTTCTCAGTTAGTGTAGCAAGAGGGAAAAAATGCTGTAGAGTCTTTCACTAGCAGTTAAAATACTTTAGTCCAGAAGAGATGCATAACACAAACTACGGGCCAGAGCTAGTCACATGGCCTTGCCTAATTCCAGGGAGTTAGGGAAGTAATTTGCTTAGCAGGACAAGAAAACTAGTTATGAATAAGCTTGACTACTGATGTGTTCAACTACAGAAGTGAACAGAGACCAATCTTAAAAAACCTACTGGGAGCCTTGCAATGAAAAGACACAATTTTCAGATAAAAATATAAAGGAGTATCATACCACTGTAAGTAGAATTTCAGAAAACCTATAAACCAGAATAGAATTTTTCCTTTGGAGAATTGTCTTTTCACCTGTATGTTAAAAACTTGTCATCCATTCATTGTTTCATAGCTGTTTTGGTCATAAAATATTTTAAATGTTGCTATTAAACTGGGAAACAGATTATGATCTTTTAGAAAATAGCAGCCTATAACCATAGTTAACCTTTTTAAACTAGAAGGAATTGTAATAATAACAGTAATAAAAAAGAATAGTTTCCCAATATATGGATTTTTTTCTTTGCGGTATGCGGGCCTCTCACTGTTGTGACCCCTCCCATTGCGGAGTACAGGCTCTGGACGCGCAGGCCCAGCAGCCATGGCCCACGGGCCCAGCCGCTCCGCGGCATGTGGGATCTTCCCGGACTGGGACACACACCCGCGTCCCCTGCATCCGCAGACAGACTCTCAACCACTGCGCCACCAGGGAAGCCCCCAATATATGGATTTTGGCAGATAAAGAATAAGGAGCAAGTTGGTGCCAGGGAAGTTTTTACCGAATAAAAGACAGTCGTGAAGGTTGAGAGAGACCAGTTGCATCATGCTGAGTAATTTGTTTTTCTCTTTCTCTTATGAAACCAGACGAGAGCAGGGAGAGGACCATCTGCAAAAATTTCAATATCTTCTAATTGATCAAGAATTCTAGTTGCATATACTACTTACAATGGGAAATAGTAGCAGAATGAGTTAGTTTCAGTCTTGCTTGCTGGTAAAAGATTAGATCATGGACCTGGGCATCAGTAAATTTTAAAACCTCCCTCAGGTGAGTCTAAGGTAGAATCTTAGCAGTGGAACCACTGCTGTAGGTGAACCAGGGATCATGACTTGTTTTGTGTGCCATTCCATTTCCAGAGTCTAGCATTATCCCTAGCGTATAGTAGGTACACAGTAAATATTTGCTGAATAAATGACTGTTGAGTATATTTGAAAAAAACTTTGTAAAATGTAAAGTACTATGTAGATAGTGCTGGAAAAAGTCTTAAAATGAGAAGCGTAGTTTAAAAAATGAAAATGAGTTAAAGTAAATGTTAGTCAACCTCTCTTTCGCACTGATTGGATGCACAGGATTATGGGAGATATGTCTTAATTTCCTGTGATAAACACAATTAGGTAATTAAATGGAGGGTCGTTCTCCCTCTTTCTGAGAGACGTGGTATAGCAGTTGTTAGCTCTCAAGTAAGTATGACCCACTGTTCATTTAGATGCCTGAGTTTCCACAGAATGCAGTTACATCTGTCTTGAAAGAGCTATAATTAAACAACACTTTATAAGAGTAATTAAATATAATGGCCACTATGATAACATATTTGGTACTCCTTTAGTTTAACACTCATAATTTATTGACACTTGTCAATTTTGACTCTTTTCAAGCATTTCTGACTAATATTTCTACTACCTTTGTAAGAGAAACATAGAAAAAATGGTGCTGTCTTGGGTAGATTCCCTCTTAAGTCAAGATACTTAAAAATCATTTATCTCTAGTTCGATCTGATTCAAATTTCTCTCTATATTTCTCATGAAAGATTTCCTTTTTCTTGTCTTCATTCACTTTCCCACATTCTGTCAATTCTGTTATTTCTTAAATCAGCCACCGATCTGTGTCTCAGAGGCTTCATTTTCTGCTTCATTTTAGGGTCTATGATTCCATAGACAGTGAGACAGAGAGTTTCTTAGCATAATGGAGAAGGCACTTCAGGGTTTAACTTTAACCTATATTTTCAGACTTAGGCATCTTTTCTCTCATCATTCACTCTTCCAAACTTCCTCTCTCCAAAATATGTCCTCAGTTATAAATGGCATTTTGACTGTTTCCCAAATACATAATACATTTTTACACCACACTAATTAGGATGTTTTCAGAAATATTGATTTAAGTGGCTTAAAGAACATTTATTATTTCATATAAAAAAATCCCAGAGAGAGAGAGAGGAGAGAGAGAGAGAGAGAGAGAGAGAGAGAGAGAGAGAGAGAGAGAGAATGATTCCAGTGTTAGCTGGTTCAGTGGCATAATGAAGTCATCAGAAATCTGGTTCTTTTCTTTTTCCTCTCTGCCGTTTTCAGCTTGTTGTTTCTGTTCTCTTCATGATCACACGTTGGCTGAACCAGCTCCATAAATCACATTTTCAAACAACAGCATCTGCAGGCAGTAGAAAGGAGTTTTTCTGTTTTATGTAGCTTTTTCAGAGGGAGAGAGCTTTATTGGAAGTCTTCAGGCATCTGTTCTTGTCCCATTGGCCAAAATTGCATCTCATGCTCTTGTTTATCTATTGGTTGAAGCCAATTGGTTGAAAGATTGGTTTAAGCCAGTCATCATTTGCCCACTGTGGTTGGGGAGAGACTTTATCTCCTTGGAAGAACTGACTGGAGAAGACTGAACAAAACTGAGGTTTTCTTGATAAGAAAGAAGTTGGGCAATAGCTGTTCAATGGGAAACTATGTCTTTCATAAACATGACTTTACTTTTCTATTTGCGATCTTCTCTGCCTGTTTCCACTTCCCTTCAGGTAAATTACAACTCAATCACCAATAATCTCTTCCAATGTCATGTCCTCTGTGCAGCTTTATTCAACTCTCTGTAGAAAGAGTTAGCTGTTTTTTTCTTTACTTCTAAAGCTGTTTGTCCATATGTCTATTAAATCAATTAGCAAACTGTATTGCATATACCTATATACATATCTATTCCTTCTGTTAGATGGCAAGATCTTGGAAATGAAGTGTTTATTTGACACGGAATTCCTAGTACTCAACATTTTACCGGGCCCAGAGTAGATGCTGTGTAAATGTTTGCAAGATTGAATGATCAAAGTCAAAATATATCAGAATATCTCAAAAAATGCTTTTTTGTTTGTGTGTGTGGTTTATATAACTAACTCATAACAAGTACTATTTTCTAAGGATGGTTGCTCTCTTCTAATTTATAGCTGGACTGGAAATAATGGCTTTCCTATCTTTTTTTTTTCTCACATCTTTATTGGAGTATAAATGCTTTACAATGTTGTGTTAGTTTCTACTGTACAACAAAGTGAATCAGCTATATGTATACATATATCCCCATATCCCCTCCCTCTTGAGCCTCCCTCCCACCCTCCCTATCCCATCCCTCCAGGTCATCAGAAAGTACTGAGCTGATGTCCCTGTGCTATGCAGCTGCTTCCCACTAGCCATCCATTTTACATTTGGTAGTGTACATATATCAGTGCTACTCTCTCACTTCATCCCAGCTTCCCCTTCCTCCCCATGCCCTCAAGTCTGTTCTCTATGTCTGCGTCTTTATTCCTGCCCTGCCACTAGGTCCATCAGTACCACTTTTTAAAATTCCATATGTATGCATTAGCATATGGTATTTGCTTTTCTCTTTCTGACTTACTTCACTCTGTATGACAGATTCTAGGCTTTCCTATCTTTTGAAAACGTTTTTTGGGTGCTTTAGATGTTTAGAAGCCAAACTAACCTGGACATATACATTCAAAATGTGTATGTTTAACGCTGTCCTAGGCTCTTGGGATACACAATAACACAGGTACAGACACTGTTCTCAGGGAGCCCAGAATCTTATGGAGGAGATAGGCTTTTTAAATAAGTAATTACAATTCAGTGTATACTTGGAGAAATACATACCAACCCAAAGTAGGAACTCCAAGGGCGAAAATGATGAGACAGGTGATCCTCTTGGATATCCTCTTTGATTAACCCCTATCCATAGTGGAAGTGATGCCTGACTTTGGTCTGGGAGGATATTAAGAACTTTTCCAGGTGAACCAGGGCGGGGAGGCATTCCAAGATGAGGCAGAAGAATATACAAAGATACAGAATCATATGATCATATGCATAATTAGAAAGTGCAAGTAGTTCTACAATCTTAGAAGCTATATCTTGAGAAGAACAATACCAGGAGAGGAAACTTCACAGGGAAACAAAGGGTTGTTTTGTGTCATGGGAAGGATCTAGAGCTTCTCTGAAGGCTTTTACTGGGAGCTGGTTAGCTCATCTTGCATTACGGCAAAGGGAATACGCCCTTTAAATGACAAATGCACTCTGAGCTCTCATTGGATAGATGGTGGTAAAGTCTTTTATTGGAAAATTAGAGAACCTCAGCAGACTAAATTGATATAAAATGGCCCACTTTCTGTTTTACTTTTAAAATAATAGGAAATTTGAAATGGATCTTCTCCCCATGAGCATTTTTCATCCTCTTATTGTCACCTGGGGGATGTTAATGCTTTTGGACTGCTGCCTGCAGCCTTGGCCTTGCCCCCAAAGTGGATATTCGGTGATGGCTGCACACCCTCATAAAGATAGACTGCTGATTACATTTCCATTAAAGACCAGAGCCATGTCTGTCTGCTAATTTCCCTGCCAATAAGAGTTAGAGTTTTACAGTGGCCAGTTTACTGTGGAGAAGAACCACTTTTCTTGTCAGAGTGCAAAGAGATAGCATAAGAAATTTAAGACCGTGGCCTTCATCAACAAATATCCTAAGTAGAGTTTCTAAAATATTATACCCTTTTCTGTGTGTCATATGCCATTCTTTGTGACGAATTATATTATTGTCTGCCCTTTCAGATTCTGTTTTTTCACTGTAGGCACATTGGATATAGAGAGTGTAATTCCAGATACACATTCATCAAACATCTGTGAAACATTGATAATGTGCCACACGTTGTGCTAGGTGTCATGGCTTAAAAGGAAAGCTATCATAACACCGTGGTTAGCAAAAAGAAACCATAAGTAACATTCTGGGATCCAGATTATCATTAGTAGTAGATTTAATTATAATAAAGTCTCTGTAACAAAAATTGTTACATTTTTTTCTCTCTTTTTGATTACCCATTGTTATGGACTGAATGTTTATTTACCCATAAAATTCATATGTTGAAGCCATAACTCCCAGTGTGATGGTATTTTGAGTTTGGGACTTTGTGAGGTAATTAGGGTTAAATGAGGACATGAAGGTGGGGCCTTCATGATAGAATTAGCATGCTTAAAAGAAGAGACAGGGCTTCCCTAGTGGCGCAGTGGTTAAAAATCCCCTGCCAATGCAGGGAAAACGGGTTCAAGCCCTGGTCCAGGAAGATCCCACATGCTGTGGAGCAACAAAGCCTGTGTGCCATAACTACTGAGCCTGCACTCTAGGGCCCACGAGCCACAACTACTGAAGCCCGTGCACCTAGAGCCCGTGCTTTGCAACAAGAGAAACCACCGCAATGAGAAGCCTGCACACAGCAAGGAAGAGTAGCCCCTGCTCGCAACTTGAGAAAGCCTGCGTGCAGCAACGAAGACCCAACGCAGCCAAAAGTAAATAAATACATAAATTTATAGAAAAAGAAAAAGAAGAGACACCAGATAGCTGACTTTCCCACCCGCCTTCTCTTTCTCTTTCTCTCACTCTCTTCAAGTGCATGTACTGAGGAAAGGACATGTGAGCACATAGCAAGCAGGCAGCTGCCTGCATGCCAGGATGAGAGCTCTCACCAGAATAGACCATGCTGGCACCCTGATTTAGGACATGTAGCCTCCAGAACTGTGAGAAAATACATTTCTATTGTTTAAACCACCTAGTCCATGGTGGTTTGTAATGCCAGCTTAAGCTAATATCTACCATCCTATAGTGGGCACCATGCCTGGTACTTTCCTTTTATTTTTCCATAATGCTCACCATGACCCTGAAGGCAGTGATTATTATCCTTATTTTGTTGGTATGTAAACTGAGGCCAGGTGCTTAAATAATTTCCCTGGGATGACAGAGCTAATAAGTGGCAAGTCAGGATTTGAGCCCATATCCATGTTATGTCCACTACCAAATGATACCACTATATAGCATAGATTCATTAATCTCTGTTCCCATAAAGTGCAAAGTATGCTACTCAGATATTTACATTCTAACCTCCCAAATCTCCACATCTTTTCACCTCATAATTTAGTAATAATCACACAAACTAATTTGTTCTTGTTCCTAAACATTCAGAATGCTTGACAATAGTGTATCATCTATGGCTCACACCTTTCCCAGAGACCCCAGCTGGTGGTGGCGGGGCCTGGGAGGGGCGGAGGCTGGGGCAGACGCCTCACCACCGCTGCCTCGGCGAATAGCAGTGTGCTGTCCGCCCAGATTGGATCAATCCCAGGAGCTGTGCGAACAAAGAAGAGAAAAGGAAGTCTCTCCCAGCAGCATCAGGAGCAGTGGATTAAATCTCCACAATCAACTTGATGTACCCTGCATCTGTGGAATACCTGAATAGATAACGAATCATTCCACATTGAGGAGGTGGACTTTGGGAGCAACGATATATATATATATATTTTTTCCTTTTTCTCTTTTTGTGAGTGTGTATGCCTATGCTTCTGTGTGTGATTTTGTCTGTATAGATTTGCTTTTAACACTTGTCCTACGATTCTGTCTGTCAGTTTTTGTTTTTTTGTTTTTTTTTTAAGTTTAGTTTTCAGCACTTGTTATCATTGGTGGATTTGGATTTTGGTTAGGTTCTTTCTTTCTTTTTTTTTTTTAAATTACTTAAAAACATTTTTTTAATAATTATTTTTGGTTTTTTATTTTAATAACTTTAAAATTTTATCCTATATTATTTTATATTTCTCTTTCTTTCTGTGTTTCTCCCTTTTATTCTGAGCCGTGAGTATGACATGCTCTTGGTGCTCCAGCCAGGCATCAGGGCTGTGCCTCTGTGGTGGGAGAGCCAAGGTCAGAACATTGGTCCACCAGAGACCTCCCAGCTGCACGTAATATCAAACGGCGAAAATCTGCCAGAGATCTCCATCTCAACGCCAAGACCCAGCTCCACTCAACGACCAGCAAGCTACAGTGCTGGACACCCTATGCCAAAAAACTAGCAAGACAGGAACACAGCCCCACCCATTAGCACAGAGGCTACCTAAAATCGTAAGTCCACAGACACCCCAAAACACACCACCAGATGTGGACCTGCCCACCAGAAAGACAAGATCCAGCCTCATCAACAGAACACAGGCACTAGTCCCCTCCAGCAGGAAGCCTACACAACCCACTGAACCAACCTTAGCCACTGGAGGCAGAAGACAAAAGCAACGGGAACTATGAACCTGCAGCATGCGAAAAGGAGACCCAAAACACAGAAAGTTAAGCAAAATGAGAAGACACAGAAATACACAGCAGATGAAGGACCAAAGTAAAAACCCACCAGACCTAACAAATGAAGAGGAAATAGGCAGTCTACCTGAAAAAGAATTCAGATTAATGATAGTAAAGATCCAAAATCTTGGAAATAGAATGGAGAAAATACAAGAAACATTTAACAAGGAACTAGAAGAACTAAAGAGAAAACAGACAATGATGAACAACACAATAAATGAAATTAAAAATTCTCTAGAAAGAATCAGTAGCAGAATAACTGAGGCAGAAGAACGGATAAGTAACCTGGAAAATAAAATAGGGGAAATAACTACCACAGAGCAGAATAAAGAAAAAAGAATGAAAAAGAATTGAGGACAGTCTGTGAGACTTCTGGGACAAACGGAACATCATTCGAATTATAGGGGTCCCGGAAGAAGAAGAGAAAAAGAAAGGGACTGAAAAAAAAATTAAAATAAAATAAAAAAAATAAAAAGAAAGGGACTGAGAAAATATTTGAAGAGATTATAGTTGAAAACTTCCCTAATATGGGTAAGGAAATAGTTAATCAAGTCCAGGAACCACAGAGAGTCCCATACTGGATAAATCCATGGAGAAACACACCAAGGTACATATTAATCAAACTATCAGAAATTAAATACAAAGAAAACATATTAAAGCAGCAAGGGAAAAACAACAAATAGTATACAAGGGAATCCCCATAAGGTTAGCAGCTGATCTTTCAGCAGAAACTCTACAAGCCAGAAGGGAATGGCACGACATATTTAAAGTGATGAATGGGAAAAATTTACAACCAAGATTACTCTATCCAGCAAGGATCTCATTCAGGTTTGATGGAGAAAATTAAAACCTTTACAGAGAAGCAAAAGCTAAGAGAATTCTGCACAACCAAACCAGCTTTACAAGAAATGCTAAAGGAACTTCTCTAGGCAGGAAACACAAGAGAAGGAAAAAACGTACAATAACAAACCCAAAACAATTAAGAAAATGGTAATAGGAACATATATATCGATAATTACCTTAAATATAAATGGATTAAATGCTCCAACCAAAGACATAAACTGGCTGAATGGATGCAAAAACAAACCCATATATATGCTGTACACAAGAGACCCATTTCAGACCTAGGGACACATACAGACTGAAAGTGAGGGGATGGAAAAAGATATTCCATGCAAATGGAAATCAAAAGAAAGTTGGAGTGGCAATTCTCATATCAGACGAAATAGACTTTAAAACAAAGACTATTACAAAAGACAAAGAAGGACAGTACATAATGATCAAGGGATCAATCCAAGAAGAAAATACAACAATTTTAAATATTTATGCACCTAACATAGGAGCACATCAATACTTAAGGAAAATACTAACAGTCATAAAAGGGGAAATCGACAGTAACACAATCATAGTAGGGGACTTTAACACCCCACTTTCACCAATGGACAGATCATCCAAAATGAATACAAATAAGGAAACACAAGCTTTAAATGATACATTAAACAATATGGACTTAATTGATATTTACAGGACATTCCATCCAAAAACAACAGAATACAATTTCTCCTCAGGTGCTCATGGAACATTCTCCAGGATAGGTCATATCTTGAGTCACAAGTCAAGCCTTGGTAAATTTAAGAACATTGAAATCATTTCAAGTATCTTTTCTGACCACAATGCTATGAGACTAGATATCAATTACAGGAAAAAATCTGTGAAAAATACAAACACATGGAGGCTAAACAGTACACTACTTAATAACCAAGAGATTACTGAAGAAATCAAAAAGGAAATCAAAAAATACCTAGAACGAAATGACAAGAAAACACGATGACCCAAAACCTATGGGATGCAGCAAAAGCAGTTCTAAGAGGGAAGTTTAGAGCAATACAGTCCTACCTTAAGAAACAAGAAACACCTCAAATAAACAACCTAACAGTACACCTAAAGCAATTAGAGAAAGAAGAACAAAAAAGCCAAAGTTAGCAGAAGGAAAGGAATCATAAAGATCAGAGCAGAAATAAATGAAATAGAAACAAAAAAGCCATAGCAAAGATCAATAAAATTAAAAGCTGGTTCTTTGAGATGGTGAACAAAATTGATGACAATTAGCCAGACTCATAAAGGAAAAGAGGGAGAAAACTCAAATCAATAGCAATAGAAATGAAAGAGGGGAAGTAACAACTGACACTGCCAAAACATAAAGGATCATGAGAGATTACTATAACCAACTCTATGCCAATAAAATGGACAACCTGGAAGAAATGGACAAATTCTTAGAAATGCACAACCTTCCGAGACTGAACCAGGAAGAAATAGAAAACACGAACAGACCAATCACAAGCACTGAAATTGAAACTGTGATTAAAAATCTTCCAACAAACAAAAGCCCAGGACCAGATGGCTTCACAGTCGAATTCTATCAAACATTTAGAGGAGAGCTAACACCTGTCCTTCTCACACTCTTCCAAAATATAGCAGGGGGAGGAACACTCCCTAACTAATTCTGTGAGGCCACCATCACCTTGCTACCAAAACCAGACAAAGGTGTCGCAAAAAATGAAAACTACAGACCAATATCACTGATGAACATAGATTCAGAAATCCTCAACAAAATAGTAGCAAACAGAATCCAACAGCACATTAAAAGGATCATACACCATGATCAAGTGGGGTTTATCCCAGGTATGCAAGGATTCTTCAATATATGCAAATCAATCAAATTGAAGGAGAAAAACCATACGATCCTCTCAAAAGATGCAGAGAAAGCTTTTGATAAAATTCAACACCCATTTATGATAAAAACCCTCCAGAAAGTAGGCATAGAGGGAACTTACCTCAACATAATAAAGGCCATATATGAGAAACCCACAGCCAACATCGTCTTCAGTGGTGAAAAACTGAAAGCATTTCACTAAGATCAGGAAAAAGACAAGGTTGCCCACTCTCAGCACTCTTACTCAACATAGTTTTGGAAGTTTTAGCCACAGCAATCAGGGAAGAAAAAGAAATAAAAGGAAGCCAAATCGGAAAAGAAGAAGTAAAGCTGTCACTGTTTGCAGATGACATGATACTATACATAGAGAATCCTAAAGATGCTACCAGAAAACTACTAGAGCTAATCAATGAATTTGGTAAAGTAGCAGGATATAAAATTAATGCACAGAAATCTCTTGTATTCCTATACACCATTGATGAAAAATCTGAAAGTGAAATTAAGAAAACACATTTACGAATGCAACAAAAAGAATAAAATACCTCGGAATAAACCTACCCAAGGAGACAAAAGACCTGTATGCAGAAAATTATAAGACACTGATGAAAGAAATGAAAGATGATACAAATAGATGGAGAGATATACCATGTTCTTGGATTGGTAGAATCAACATTGTGAAAATGACTGTACTACCCAAAGCAATGTACAAATTCAACGCAATCCCTATCAAACTACCACTGGCATATTTCACAGAACTAAAACAAAAAATTTCACAATTTATATGGAAACACAAAAGACCCCTAATAGCCAAAGCAATCTTGAGAAAGAAAAATGGAGCTGGAGGAATCAGGCTCCCAGACTTCAGACTATACTACAAAGCTACAGTAATCAAGACAGTATGGTACTGGCACAAAAACAGAAATATAGATCAATGGAGCAGGATAGAAAGCCCAGAGATAAACCCATGCACATATGGTCACCCTATCTTTGATAAAGGAGGCAAGAATATACAATGGAGAAAAGGCAGACTCTTCAATAAGTGGTGCTGGGAAAACTGGACAGCTACATATAAAAGGATGAAATTAGAACACTCCCTAACAGCATACATAAAAATAAACTCAAAATGGATTAAAGACCTAAATGTAAGGCCAGACACTATCAAACTCTTAGAGGAAAACATAGGCAGAACACTCCATGACATACATCACAGCAAGATCCTTTTTACCCACCTCCTGCAGTAATGGAAATAAAAGCAAAAATAAACCAGTGGGACCTAATGAAACTTAAAAGCTTTTGCGCAGCAAAGGAAACCGTAAAGAATACGAAAAGACAACCCTCAGAATGGGAGAAAATATTTGCAAATGAGGCAACTGACAAAGGATTAATCTCCAAATTTTACAATCAGCTCATGAAACTCAGTATCAAAAAAACAAACAACCCAATCCAAAAATGGGCAGAAGATCTAAATAGACATTTCTCCCAAGAAGATATACAGATTGCCAACAAACACATGAAAGAATGCTCAACATCATTAATCATTAGAGAAATGCAAAACAAAACTACAATGGGATATCATCTCACACCGGTCAGAATGGCCATCATCAAAAAATCTACAAACAATAAATTCTGGAGAGCGTGTGCAGAAAAGCGAATGCTCATACACTGTTGTTGGGAATTTAAATTGATACGGCCACTATGGAGGTCAGTATGGAGGTTCCTTAAAAAGTAAAAATAGAACTACCATATGACCCAGCAATCCCACTACTGGGGATATACCCTGAGAAAACCATAATTCAAAAAGAGTCATGTACCACAATGTTCATTGCAGCTCTATTTACGATAGCCAGAACATGGAAGCAACCTAAGTGTCCATTGACAGATGAATGGATAAAGAAGATGTGGCACATATATACAATGGAATATTACTCAGCTATAAAACGGAACGAAATTGAGTTATTTGTAGTGAGGTGGATGGACCAAGAGTCTGTCATACAGAGTGAAGTAAGTCAGAAAGAGAAAAAGAAAGACCGTATGCTAACACATATATATGGAATCTTAAAAAAAAAAAGAAAGAAAGAAAAAGAAAGAAAGAATGGTCATGTAGAACCTAGGGGCAAGACGGGAATAAAGACACAGAGCTACTGGAAAATGGACTTGAGGACGCAGGGAGGGGGAAGGGTAAGCTGGGACAAAGTGAGAGACTGGTAGTGTATATATGGACATATATACACTACCAAATGTAAAATAGATAGCTAGTTGGAAGCAGTTGCATAGCACAGGGAGACCAGCTCAGTGCTTTGTGACCAGGTAGAAGGGTGGGATAGGGAGGGTGGGAGGGACGAGACACAAGAGGGAAGAGATATGGGGATATATGTATATGTATAACTTCGTTTCACTTCCTTATAAAGCAGAAAGTAACACACCATTTTAAAGCAGTTATACTCCAATAAAAACATTAAAAAAATGTATCATCTATATCCTGATTTCAGGAGGCTTAGAAGCAGGAGAAGTTTTTTTTTTTCCTGAGATCCAAGTGTCATCTTCTTCAGTAACTGTTTAATGTTGTAACGATGAAGAGAAGCAATATAAAGCTGTCTGCCACAACATGATAGTACATTCATCATGTGATTACTGAGATTCTTTGGCTCTGTTTTTATTTATTTTGGAAATTATGTGATGATGTGAATCAATGGCAGGTGGGACTGTCAGGTACATCATTTAGGAAATCATACAGGTGTTCTTCTGATTTGGATCGTTTATTTCCTTGTCAGTTCTGGCCTACCTCTTGAAATATGGAGAGTATATAAATTTGGTACTATTTTCTTTTTCCAGTATGTTTTGAACTTGTGTATTTTTTTTCAGTGGCTGAAATAATGTGCATTTATTCCTGAGCCAATATCTTTTGAGGGAGGTCTGAATGTATTCATGTTACTGCCTCATTGCTCTCTTTTCCTTTATAGGAGAATTCCTGAGAGAGTGGTTTGTACTCACTGATTCTAATTTCTTCTCCTCCCAAGCTTTTTAAAGCTAGCTTAAATCAGATTTGCTCCAAACTGCTCCTATCAAGGTAACTTGTGACCTTTATATTGCTAAATCTCATGCTAATTCTCATCCTTCTTGACCCCGCAGCAGTATATGACACCACTGATCATTCCTCTTCTTTGAAGCACTTTTTTCTTGGTTTCCAGGATATTACATTCACCTGGTTTTCTCTCTCTCTCTGTAGCCACTGCCTCAAGTTTACTTTGCTGATTTACCTTCATCCATTGGATTCCTGCATGTTGAAGTGTCTCTGGTATCAGTCTTTGGACCTCTTCTCTTTCCTCTATATTTTTCTACCCTTAGTGATTTCAAATAGTCTCATGCCTATTTAAATATTCCATTTTATGTATCTATTCCTGTGTAACAAATCACCCCAACATTTAGTGGTTAAAAATAATAATAGTCATTTGTTATCTCTCACGGTTTCTCAGCCGAGTGGTTCTGGTTTGGGGTATCTTATGAGGTTACAGTCAGATGTCATTTTGAAGGCTTTACTGGGGCTAGAGGATTCACTTCCAGGGTGGCTCATTCGTTTAGCTGGTGAGTTGGCCCTGCTGTTGGCCAGAGGCCTCATTTACTCTCCATAGATCTCTGTAGATAGAAAGTCATGCACTTTGACTTCCATTGCCTGTCATACATATCGAGCCAGTCCTGCTTCAATATGGAAATGGACTACATAAAGACATAACGACCAGGAGATGTGGATCATTAGGGGCCCTCTTTGAAGCTAGCTACCATAGTCTACCTTGTGATGTCCCTCACACACACAAAATACATTCACTCTTCCCCCCAAGTACCCTCTAAAATTGCATATTTTATGCCTCAGTTGCAGGCTGTAGTCAAGCATCTCCTCATCTAAATCAAGTCCAGATATGACTGAAGTGGCTCAGGTTAAGTTCATGGAGTACATGTCTTCAAGTGAAATTCCTATTCATCTAAAGACCCGTGAGCTAAAGAGACAAGTTATCTGTCTCCAACACACCCAATATATGTTGGTGGGATAGACATAAGATAAGTGCCCCAAATGTTCCATTTCATAAAGGAGGTAAATAGGAGGCTCACAGGAACAACTTCTCTCAAGCAATTCCAAAATCCAGCTAGGCAAACACCTACTCTTGGTTAAGGCACATGCCTATTGCCTGGAGATAATTCATTTTGATACTTAACTCTGCCATTTGAGGTGTTGATTCCATATTCTGAATCATTCCTTCTTTTTCATAATAAATGGTTTGTGTTTGAGTAGTTTTTCAGACTGCTTCCAGCCCACAGTAATTTCCAAGTTCAAAATCATCCTTTTATTTTTTCCTTTTTTTTTTTGTATTGTCTCTGCTCCTATTAGTCCAATCTAGCAGTGTTTTCACAAATATAATTTGCTTAAAAAACTTTTTGGGTCTCCTATGAATCATATTGAGGGTTCATTCAATTAGCAAAAATCCACATTGATCAACAACTCTTTTTTCTTTTTTCTGTGGTACGTGGGCCTCTCACTGTTGTGGCCTCTCCCGTTGCGGAGCACAGGCTCAGGATGTGCAGGCTCAGTGGCCATGGCTCACGGGCCCAGCCGCTCCGTGGCATGTGTGATCTTCCCGGACTGGGGCACGAACCCGTGTCCCCTGCATCAGCAGGCAGACTCTCAACCACTGCCCCACCAGGGAAGCCCAACAACTCTTGTTATAATGAACCCTCTTCACCTTGGGCTTCCTATAAGGCTGCTATAAGAAGACACACCGAAGAATCATAGATGTCCTACTGTTTAATGGAGAGGTTCTGTGAGGCTTGCCTCTAAGACACTTAAAGCCCACCCACTTCCCTTTTTCTGTTTTGAGATACCACTTTAAATATTTCTGAGGCCTTGACGAAGGACTTTACAGTCACACCCTTCATCTTTAGCCAAAGTTTTCCTGACAATGCCTTGGATTTTATCTTTTCCTAGAAGCTATTTTCTTATTTTTAGCATTGTTTGCCACCAGAAGAGGCAAGACTTAGGTACAGTTTTATTTTGAACACAGTAAACTGTGGATAATTTATATAGTTAATCATGATTCTTTCTGCCTAACTTTTTAATATTCATTTTAATATAAGAAGCCAGAAGAAGCCAGGTGATACCTTCAATACTCTGCCTAGAAATATCTTTAAGTAAATAATGCTGTTTATTAAGTATATTTTATATTTCCCATGTCATTACAGGCGATGATGTTGCTAAATTTTCTGTACTATATAACAGCAATCCCTCTTTCTCCATCTTCCAATAACATTTCATCACTTTTCTTTAAGCCCTAGTTCACAGTCTTTTTATAAACTTATTTATTTATTTATTTATTTATTTATTTATTTATTTGGCTGTGTTGGGTCTTCGTTGCTGCATGCAGGCTTTCTCTAGTTGTGGCGAGTGGGGGCTACTCTTTGTTGTGGGTCGCAGGCTTCTCATTGCAGTGGCTTCTCTTGTTGTGGAGCAAGGCTCTAGGCACGTGGGCTTCAGTAGTTGTGGCATACGGGCTTAGTTGCTCCGCGACTTGTGGGATCTTCCAGACCAGGGCTCGAACCCGTGTCCCCTACATTGGCAGGTGGATTCTTAACCACTGCACCACCAGGGAAGTCCCTCATAGTCTTTTTAGAGCTGTTGGGATTTGTTGACATTTTCTAAGCCCCTTAGAATTTCACTAATATCCCCCTGAGATTCTTCGAGCTTCTGTCTGTTGCTCAATCACAAATTAACATTTTTAGGTTTTATTACTGTGGCACCCTAACCCTACTACCAAAATTCATATTTTTACTTTGACTTTATAAAACAAATCACTCCAAAACTAAGTTGCTTGAAACTACAAAAATAATTGATCTTTTTGTGTTTTTTACAGCGGGGGGGGGGGGGGGGGGGG
>NW_006774600.1:465538-483811 GCF_000442215.2 Lipotes vexillifer
TAATCAAGAGTGCTTTAGTTGCATAGTTCTGGCTCAGGCTGTCTCATGAAGTTACTATCAGATACTATCAGGCTGGGGCTGAAGGGTCTAATGCCAAAGTGGCTTATTCAAATCGCTAGCACATTGGTGCTGGCTATTTTCCAGAGGCTTTAGTTTCTCTCTTCATGCGCCTCTCCACAGGGCTGGTTGAATGTCCTCATGGCATGGAGATGGCTTCCCTCAGAACAACCAATTCAGGATACCAAGACAGGACTGTAATACCTTTTTATGACCTAGCCAGAGGAATCACACATTCTCATTTCTACTGTATTCTGTTAGGCACACAAGGGTTGCTCTAATTCAGTGTGGGAATGGATACATAAGGGCTCATATACCAGAAAGTATGTCACTTCAGGTCATCTTGCTGGCTGGCTACAGCACTATCACTATACAATGCCTGATAAGTGTGTATCATCTCCAGTTTGGACTTCTCACCTAAATCCAGCTGCTTGATCAATATCCAGCTACTTGATCATTATATACAACTGCTTGATCAACATCTCTACCTGCAGGTCTAATAGGCATCTCAACATACCACATAGAAAGCTGAGCATTTCATGTCTTTGTGCTTGCCCTTCAAATCTGTGTCTCTTACTATCACCCCCATTTCAGAAAATGACAACTGCATTCTTCTAGTTGCTCAGGCCAAGGTTACTGAAGTTATCCTTTACTCACACTCTTTATCAAAATTCTATACATATAATCTGTGTACAGAAAACATTCTTTCAGCACATTTTAAGGACACACTTTTTAGACTTCCTTAGAGAAGAAGGCTGCTTAGGAATCCTAATTGCATTGTCCCAGAGCACACTGACTCTTAGCCTAAGGGAGAGAGGGTATAGCTCAAAAAAATTTGCAGGTGTGGTGATCCTCCGATGGAATGGATTGTAACTTGTTACAAAATATGATCTCATTTAAAAATTGGAATTAATACAACTTGGATTGAAAGAGAGAGAGATACTCAACGTGGAAAAAAGGCACACTGCTGGTTCAGAATGAGTGGGTATTCAAAAATTGAATATTTACTTTATTCTGAGAAAATTGCAAGGGTTTTTCGAATATTCTCATTGGATTTCAGTCATGTGAAGTAGATACTATTATACCTAATTCAGAAGTGAGAAAACAGAGGCTTAGAAAGATTTAATAATTCACCATTTTTTTTATCATTAGCAAGTAGCAGAATTAAGAGTTAAACCCAGGTGTTCCGAAGCAAGTTCAGTATTTTTTTGACGATGCACCAGCAAGTTTGCATTTTGAGATCTGTGAATAAAAACAAAAAAATAGTTTTGTCCAATTGACACACAGTTTAACATGAGGTCAAAACATATCCTCAAGCAGTGGACAATGAACAAAAATTGTGTAAGGAAGATGGTGAGGAGGAGCTTGGGAAGTACAAGAGTGACGGGGATGTAATGTCAATAAAGAAAGACTTATTTGGTACAATCAGGTCTAGGGCTGGTTGGTAGAAAGGACAAGAGTGCAATACACACAGGAGTAAAGGAATAGAAGCAGAGTGACAGAAGCTTTTATAGGCTCTTGCTCTGCTGGTTCGAGTGGTGGGATGCAGTGGAATTTCAGGTCTTGATTGAAAGCTGAGAAAAGAGCATTAGGAAAAGAAAGGGAGATTTTTTTTTTTGACATTTGGTAAATTCTTTAGATTTTAGCATTTCTAAAAAAATTCTATGAATAAAGTGTGAAATGCAATTAAGACAGCTCTTCCACATGTCACACTGAATAGACAGTGTTTTTTGTCCAAGTTGGAAAGAGTATGCAGAGGCAAGAATGTACACAAGATGGAAAGGTGATGAGCTCATTGTATAGAAGGTCTGTTTTCTTCCAGTAAAAGAAGGTCTGTTTTCTTCAATTGAGTGCACCTCAGAATCCCTTCCAAAAAGTCAATCAAGTAGTAGAGAAGAGTGAATTTCAGCAACAGTAATAAGAAAAGCTCATATTCTTCTTACCCGATAATAAACAAGGAGAAAAAGATGACAGCAAAAAGTTGAGAAGCCAAGTATAGTTAACTACAGATACTTTCATAGTTTGTACAAGCTGAGCACAGTGTGTGAGGCGGAGAGTTTCCTTGGGGAGCCAGGGAATTGCCTTTGAGTGCTGATACATTAATCCTACTTAGAAACACTTATCATTGTAAATAATTAAAAAGTTTGCTTTGGGGAGACAGTCTATGCTAAAGGAAGTTCCAGGAAGAGAAACCAAACAAGATAATGGTCTCTATGGAATAATCTGAGGATGGAGAAGTAGAGAAATCATTCTGATATTATTGCTATTAAAAAATGGCAGTGTACCAATCTCTCTAACTTAGACTTTCAGAAAAATGAATGAGGACATGTTCTTCAACAGATACTCAATGAATTGAACAAAGTTGGACTTCAGTGAATACTGAATTACAAGGAGGTGGAGGGGAGCATGAATGTAGTTGCAGATGAGGCTCAAGTATAAGTGGCCTATAAGCACAGAGACTGTAATACAACATGGAATAATAGAAGGTTAGGATGTGTTTAATTTGCACGTCCTTTAGCACATCTACCAAAAGTCCCTCAAGTAATAAATGGGAAAACATGTAAACATGTACATTATTCTTACTGTAAATGTAAAAAGTTAAAATTGATAAATAGCTCAGTTTTTTTTTTTATAAGGGAAAAGCTGGTTTATATTTTCCCCTCAAGTGTAGTCTTTTTCCTAGAGCCAGGATCAGTAGTGGAACAGATTTGTGCACAGGTGATGCAAGTGGTCAAAAAGGGAATTGAGTTAAATATAAGAGATAAGAAAAACTCAGTTTAGTTTTGGATAGCCCATCTTTTTATGCATTCATGGCTTTTCTAAAGTCTGACCTTTTTCTATAGGAAACCACCTCCTTTAACTGTATGCTTGACAAAATGACCTCTTATTTGTGAGATCTTCAGCACCTGAAAAATCAAGTATGAAAGTTAACACTCATTGGTCCCTTATGTCATTATGGTGGAAGAGACAATCTGATAGAATCCCTAGTTCTAAGCTATTAAAAGAGAGTAACAGTAAAACAAAAAACCAGGCAACTCTTCACTGATTTAAGAAAGCTCAGATGACAATGTTAGGCTCTTCTGAGCTTTATATGTGGTTCTCTAAAATCTGATCTATGATGAATAATTGTTTATAAACCTCTAATTCATATGAATGGTACTACAGTTTAAAATCTGAATTTAACATTTTTAATGTTTTCTCAAGCAAGGGATTGCTACTGTTTATGATGCCTTGAATTGTATTTAGGCGTAGTAATGACAATGAACATGTACACGTTAATTATTCTTTTCATTTGCTCATTCTAAACTATAAAAGGGATTACATGAGATCCTAGATAAGAGCATATTTATTTACAACTTATAACACAGCCTTGAGCAGTTGCTGTTGTGGTCTGCATTTACAAATGAAGAAATGAAGAAACTGAATCAAGAGCAGTGTTATCTTGAACAGTTTCCTTAATCCAGATATTTCAGCTCACAAGTAAGAATTCAAACTCATGGGTTTCTGACTATAAATAGCTCTTTTCTCTAAAAAATACCACCTCCTATGAGGACAGGAACATTCACATATTCAATGCCAGGTAGGATGAAGATTTTTTTTAACAATTGGAACTACTGTGAAATACACTCTCTGATGAGGCCTGGTTTCTTCCCTCTGCATGACATTTAGTAGGTAGGTGAGGAGGTCTTGGATTCTACTCAGTCACTGTGACTAAAGGGAGAGACCACTGATGGCACCTCAGAGCAAGCTATTGAGTGGGGAGCATTGGCCGTTTCTGGGCTTATTCAGCCTCTATGTCTGGTCAAAGATCATAGTTTCTGGTTTTACTAAGTAAAAGTAAAAGTACTTTACTTAGCACTTTACTAAGTACCTATCCTCTGAACCTGGTACAGATCACAATTCAATGAAGAAAAGAAAGAATGACAACATCTAGACTTTCCATAATGTTACTGGTGTTTTTGACCCTTGGGTTTTAAATGGTTTTATTTATTTGATAACTATCATTCAACATATTAATGATCTTAAAGGCATTTCTGAGGTTGTGGCTTTCTTAATACTTGAGTAAAATTATACCTTACTTTTTAATTACTTGCAATATTCAGAGACAATATTTACTTTAATGTGTTTCTTTTTTATTTATTTATTTTTATTTTATTTTTTTGTGGTACGAGGGCCTCTCACTGTTGTGGCCTTTCCCGTTGCGGAGCGCAGGCTCCGGACGCGCAGGCTCAGCGGCCATGGCTCACGGGCCCAGCCGCTCCGTGGCATGTGGGATCCTCCCAGACCGGGGCACGAACCCGTGTCCCCTGCATCGGCAGGCGGACTCTCAACCACTGCGCCACCAGGGAAGCCCTCTAATGTGTTTCTTTTTTAATTAATTAATTAATTGATTATATTTTTGGCTGCATTGGGTCTTTGTTGTTGCATGCGGGCTTTCTCTAGTTGTGGTGAGCAGGGGGCTACTCTTTGTTGCAGAGCGCGGGCTGTAGGTGCGTGTGCTCTAGAGCACAAGCTCAGTAGTTGTGGTGTACAGGCTTAGCTGCTCTGCAGCATTTAGGATCTTCCTGGACTAGGGCTCAGACCCGTGTCCCCTGAATTGGCAGGCAGATTCTTAACCACTGTGCCACCAGGGAAGTCAGTGTGTTTCTTATTACACTTTTAATTATAGAATCAATTCATTTGATTGGTTAAAAAATTCACGCTATATAGTGAATTAAATAAAATATAAAATCTAGTTGGCTTATCCCCTTTCCAGTATCCATCCCCAGCCAATTTCATTATCCGAAGGAAACTACTGTTAACTGTTTGCTTTTCGTTTTATTGTCCATCAAATTTCAAATAACAAATTCACTTGATATATGATTTACTGACTTGTCAAATTAATATAGTGCCTAATGAATCTCCACCATAAAAATAAGAACTTGTGCATACTAACTTTTCTTTCAATTCTTCATTTACCTTCCATTTTTGTTAGTTATTACCATTTTTATGTTGCCAAACTTTATAGCATTTCGTTCTGTTCTTTAAACATTGTCTTCTTGCTATGTTTAGATTGATTCCAAATAATCAAAGGCTAAGGGGCAGCATTTACAATATGTTTTTCTAAATATTTTGTGCTACAAAGTCAAGAATGTGAATGGACCTATAGAAAAGAAAATATGATCCTAAGGAATTAAAAATTCACGTTTTACAAAAGACCCTTCCAAATGTTAATGTCAAATAAACTTTTATTTTCTGTCCAGTCTCCTGCAAGCCTTCTGGGTCATATATGGTACATGGATTGTAAATTTCTGAGTTCTGGCATTATAAAACTAGAATCTAAAACTGATTTTGTATTGTTCTCACATTTTCTTATTAGTTTGGCAGTGTAGAGAGTGTAATATTCCAGATATTTCTCACCCAGAATTTGAAAACATTCAAATTTCGTTCTTGTTTTGTTCTAAGAAAATCTGTGTCCGTGGTATATGATTTTCACTTAAGTAATACAGAAGTATTTAGTGAACACTCCACTTATGTAGGTAACTTTAATTTCTCTGTAGAAGCTTTCATATTTTTTTTCTGTATCCTTAGAATTCACAGTGCTGTGTCTAGAAGTTGGTCTTTTTTCTAACAAATCCTTCAGGTCTTTTCAATCTGAAACTTCTTCCAAATAGGGGGATATTCTATTGCATCTGATTGGACCCTCTCTCCACTGTTTCTGCTTTCTCCTTTGAAAATATTTTTAGAAGGCTGTCAGACTTTCTGCAGCCTTCATAATTTCCCCCTCAATTTCTCTTGTGTTTGTTTTACTTTATCATTCTTACAATTGGTCTTTAAAATCACTAACTTTATTTTCAATCATATTTCCTTTTCTATCATTCACTCCATATTTATAAAAAGTCACAATGATTGCCATGTTTTCTGATTGTTCTTTTCTTTGTCACCTGTGATAATAATTTAATATATTATTCAAAGTGATTAAAAGTTTTCTACTGGGATCCTTTATTTTACATTTCCTACTTCACTCTATTGATACTCTTTAAATATCTTGTGATGCAAATATCTTGTGACTATTATATGTATATATATTTGAATAAATTTGTGATTTAAAAAAACTATAATGGTTAGAATAAGTAGGTGTTTTCTCTGACTTTGGGTAAGCATTTTCTAAACAGATCTTTCCCTTGAATAAGGGTTGGGGAACAGTGGCCTGTGCACGTTGGGAGAGCATGTAGGCAAAACAGCATCCCCGTAGGATGTGTGAAGGAAATTTATCTGAAGACATTGCAGATCACTGTAATGTAGAAGGAGAAAAATGACCTAAGATAACTATTTATTGGTGACCCCACTGGGAATTCATGGTGTAATGACACTTGGATTTTCCCTATTCTTCGACAGAATCATTTTCTAGTAACCTTACTAAACTTTTAAGTCCTTGTGTCTCTTCTCAGAACTTCTTTTTCCATATTCATTTTAATATTTATTTATTTGTTTGTTTATTTATTTATGCTGGGTCTTAGGTGCAGCAGGCGGGCTCCTTAGTTTGGGCTCGTGGCCTCATTAGTTGCAGCATGTGGCCTCCTTAGTTGTGGCATGTGAACTCAGTTGCGGCATTCATGTGGGATCTAGTTCCCTGACCTGGTATTGAACCCAGGCCCCTTGCATTGGGAGCATGGAGTCTTAACCACTGCACCACCAGGGAAGTCCCCATATTCATTTTAAATGAATCTCTGATAATTAACCTTTATCAAGAAGGCTATTTGTCTTGCTGCTCCTTTGATAAACATTCTGTTGTGAATGGAAGTGTTATTTTATATACTACATGAAGTTCTTATTGATATTTCGAATCTTCACCGTGGGAAACAAGAAGGACCAAGAATAAAATAGAAATGATAGAGAAGTGATACATTCCCAGGAAAAGAAGAGTAGTGCTGGGCTTCCCTGGTGGCACAGTGGTTAAGAATCCGCCTGTCAGTGTAGGGGACACAGGTTCGAGCCCTGGTCCGGGAAGATCCCACATGCCACGGAGCAACTAAGCCTGTGCGCCACAGCTACTGAGCCTGTGCTCTGGAGCCTACGAGCCACAACTACTGAGCCCATGAACCACAACTACTGAAGCCCCTGCACCTAGAGCCCATGCTCCGCAACAAGAGAAGCCACCACAATAAGAAGCCCGCACACCGCAATGAAGAGTAGCCCCCGCTCACCACAACTAGAGAAAGTCCGCGTGCAGCAACGAAGACCCAGCACAGCCAAAGATAAATAAATAAAATAAATAAATTTAAAAAAAAAGAAGGGGGGTACCATCTCACAGTGAAATGTTTCACAGCTTGTTGAAAAGCATTTGAGAGAATAAAAGGAAGTTTAAAAACATGAAATATAGATGAGGCAGAGTAATGCTTCCTGGATGGATAGACTGAAAAAAGTTCTTAATGGCGAATGAAAAAGCATGTTTAAAAATTCTCAACGCTTGTTTTTGTTCTTTCTAGATTTCTTGTAATGAATGAGTGCTATGCAAATAAATGAGACAAGGTGATGTTTGTACTTCACAGGGAATGCCTGATGAGAAATCCTGATGAACTCTTTTGAAATATACCTCATAGGCATCTAGGGCACTGATTTGAAGGCCAGTCCTCTGCTCAGTTCAGTGTCAGAATATCAGTCCTTGCTTGATTAGAAGGGGACTTTTATTTATTTTCATTTTATTCTTCCAAAAAGAAATCACATACTTTCCCAGCTTGTGTTAATTTATGATTAGGAAAAGTGATTTTCAGGTTAAAAAAGAAACAAAATCTGGGTTTTAATATATAAGATGGGATTAATATGAAAAGTATTGTCTAGTTTCTAAATTAACTGAAATATTATTTAATTACTATTATTTTCCATTATTATAGCCATACTGTACTACAGAAGCAACAGTCGGTCTATTTACCAAATAAAAAGTTATTTCACTATTAGAAAAACCAACTGACACATCCTAAGAACTCATGTTTTAGACAAATAGAAGGTACAACCTAAGGTAAGAATGTCAAACAATTGAGCTGAAATGAATTCACGTTATCTTCAAAGATCTAACATGTTGTTTTGATGTTCTGTAGCTCCTGATGCCCAAATGTATAGGTTTTCATTTGTTTAAGGTCAATGATTTTTTCATAGACATGAGGTCAGAGAAAAATAAAGTTGCTGACCTTCTGTAATGTGTGTGTGTGTGTGTTTGTGTGTGTGTGTGTGTGTGTGTGTGTGTTTATGGGAAATGTTTTGGGAGAGATCTGTCAACCCTTGCTAGGTAGGTTCATTTTGTCATTGACACTTTATCTTGAAAGATGCATGCTGGCATGCAAGGATGCAAAATTTAGTCAATAGAGGCTTTGTTCTTTGACAGACCTTATTACCACTATGCTGACCAACTGAGTGAATATGCCACAGAACTAAAACCATGACTACGATGTTTGTGTTTGTTGGACTGAGCCATATATATATACCCCAGATTATAGATTACAACAGTTTTGGTCTAAGAGTCCAGTTATTTTATGATGTTTATTCTGTAGCTATAAGAAAAATAGTATGGAAAGTGTCATTCAAAGTAAAAATAAGAGAAATTTCATGCTATTCCCTTGGCTGATGTCAGCTGCAGTTAGATTGCACCTGGAAGGATGATATTTGCTTTATGCATCTCCTCAAAATTCAATATTAACAACTGAAATGACCCTAAGGAGCCAAAGGAGGAGAAAATTCACACATTGCTATTATTTTATGGTTCTAGGCAATGCTGATCTTTTAGTAAACTGATCAAAGGAGTTTTGAATCATATTTTAAAAATTCAGTAAACCCTATTATTCTGAGTGGTCCTACCTCCTGGGAATGCATCACACACTACAGCCATAGTTTACCATGTGTGCAGTACAGAAGCTCCAGTTGACTGTGGCTGCCTGGCCTATTATTGACTAAGTCTCTGTGGACCTAGATCCTCTCTGTGGTGTCTAGTGAAGCTTCCAAAGCTAACTTTTATTTAAAGGTATAGTAAATGTTAACCAATTTGAAGTTAAGTTTTATTTGTCTTATGTAAATTGGTTGCCTGTATTTGAAATATCCACCATTTTGTTTTTGCACTGGCATATTCAAAACATATCAGGATTTAGGTTAACCTCAAATATTAAATACAGTAAACCATTAGCTCTGCAAGAAGTTGGGAAATACGGGTCATTCTTGCATGGATTACTGCAAACTTCCATTAAAATATGGCACACAGACACAGCTTGTGTCTGCTCTCCAATCTGTAAGTTTACCTGTATAAGTCTAGTCAAGATTCTACTCAGGGCCTAGTCTTGGGATTTTAAAGTTCCTGCTCAGTACTGGTGACTGTAAACATAATTGGAAGGTCCAATGCATAAATACAAAAGCATTTTAAATTAAGTAATAATAATTAGAAGTGGCCCCTATAGAATATGTATGTAAAATATGCATGTATAACATTACAAAATGCATTTAGCTCATTTCAGTGTGGGAACATAGAGACTTTATCTCTCCTAGTATCAGTAGGGACATAGATTCATGACAAACCGTCTTGCATCAAAAGTACAGTTTTCAAGCCATAGCTTAGTAAAAACCTTTTCATAAATTCTATTCATACTGTCCTTACCAATGTCCTTACCAATGTCCTTAATTAATTCAGTCACACTTGAGTTCTAGTACTTTTAAGGAAGTTCATTCAGCTGCCCTGAAATTTAAAAAAGATGCCCACATATAAACATCATTAATATAGACATTTAAATGAAACTTTTCAAAGAGACTGAGAGAGATTGCAGAATAGGAAGGTGTACAGCCTTTTATTAAGTATGTTATTTTCAAGGTATTTTACCTCCTTGAAGTGTATAGCTACTGAAGGTTACAAGGGTTCATATGGAGAGATAAAAGAATATTCCTGGTGTGATATGCATGATATCAACAAGGTTAGCTATGAGACAAAGAAAAGCATATTGTATTTATTGAATACACGATCACATATATTGTGATATACTTCTATAAGTGTATTTTCAAAACCCACAGAATAAATCAAATTGACACCATGATTCTTTTTAACAGAACCCAGCATGTGTCTATGCTATTATATTTGAAACTTTAAAATTTGCTTGTTGCATAGAAGGATAAAACATGACCCCTACCTTGAGTATCTTTGTAAGAAAAAAAGATGCATTTCACAAAGATAATTTCATATTTTCAAGTTTTGGAAGTCTTGTTCAATAAAATACTAAATTTTGCCTTTTCTTTTACTGTTACCACATCAAGAGTCTATAGATGAAGCAGGAAAAATTAAAATCTCATGAAGGGAGTGAAAGAAAAAAACACACAGTGTGCTTTGCTAGTAAAAGATAGGAGTTTTAACAAATGATATGACAAGAGATCCTTGGGAATTCATGGGTACAATCTCTAAAACATCATGTAGAAAAGCTTTATTCTGATGGTCAAAGAAAAACACTGAAACTGAAGGAAATGTAGACGCTGAAAAGGAGTAATAGAATTATTTAGGATTTGTTTACAGAAAAATAAAAACTAAAAAAATAAATTAGATTTTCTGTTTTGCCCTGAAAACATAACCAGGTAAGTCAAAGACTTAAAAGGAAAAAGAATGACTCAAAGGATGATTATTTCAAAGGATATATCAAAATAAAACACATTATATAACTAAAGGCCATGCATTTGTTCTCTTGGCATATTTATATAATGAAAAATATATTTAATGTTTGTATAATTGTTTAATTTGTTTTGGAGGAAGAGACAGCTGCTAGTGGATGCATTCTAAGTTCTAGAAACTTTGCCTGGTGCTTCTGGTACTTCTCATCTAAACATTATGAAACTCCAAGAGGAAACCATTTAAGTTCCCCTTTTATGAATGAGGCTTACATGATTTGGAAACTTGATCAATTTCAGTTTCATCCCCCTATACAGGGACAGAATGTCACTACAAACCCTGGTCACTCTGACTTGAAGATTGATGTTCCTCCTACTCTACTATGCTGACACCTCACATTTTCAAGCCTTATTATTTTTTATGTTATCTCATTTGATTCTTATGAGAACTCTATAAAATTGATAGAAAATAAACGAATATCCTCATTTTAGAAATAAGGAAATGAAAATCACAATAGAAAAACTGACAGCCTATTTCTGTTTTGTGATGGAGGTGATTTTGGGGGGTCCAAGTTTCAAATACCAGAAGAATGTCTTTTCCTTATTCTATTATGCTTCTAATGACCCCAAGATGGATGATACGATGCTTATATAGAGAGAATTCAGAGTCAGGGACTAAGCTGTATATGTATTCAGAATTTGTGCATATCCAGGATTGTTTGGGCAGTGTTGACTCCAGTGTCATTTACCAGAGGGATCCTTGTAACCTGATAGGACAAACCCTGATGAGATGGTCTCTGGGTATAAGCTGGGCCCAGGGCTAAGACCATCTAACATCTAACTTTTAAAACAGTGGCCTCCCATTTTTCCCAGTCAGGGCTGAGGAAGAATTCAAGGAAACAAGATAGGCGTGGGGAACCCAGTTTGTGAATGAGGGAAGGACTCTATTTGAGGGCATGGCATTGCACCGTCACTCAGTTATGTTCTGACCAACATTCCCTTTATGTATTATCTGCTCCCAGAACTGATAGAAGGTCAAAAATATTAAAGCATAAGTTAAATAAAAAAGTAGTATCACTAGAGGCACAGCAAAAATTGGGAAGTGTAAAGCCGTTGTGTCTTGTGGCCTAACAACAGAGTTTAACTAAGATTAGGGGAAAGTATTTCCTCAGTTTTTAGCATTGTAACTTATAGAGCAGGACCAAGAAGTAGAGAATATATGTATGATGGCCCAGCATGAGAACAGGACCAGCCTGTGAGAGTCCTGAGGAGAGTGGTGAGCTCAGCAAGAATTTTCACAGTTTATATTTCAGTTTTGGGGTTTTCTGGGTAATACATATAACATCTGCAAATAGTGTGGTGGACATTTACTGATTATACCAATGGTCAAGTGATACTAATATTTATTGAATGTTTAACTTATGTAAAAGACAGAATTATATGTTTTACATGTGATAGAAGACATTTTCACATATTGAGGTATGTGGAAGTCATGCTGGCCTATACGGGATTTAAGTTAAACTTTATGCTAACTAGAAGAGCCTGTTTTGTGGCTTATTAAATGTACATAGTACATCTGCTTTAACCATTGAAGAAAAGGGTGCACTGTCCATAAGCAAGGAATGTCCCTTTCGAAGATAGAGAAAAATGCCTCCCTTCCTGGGACATCAGTGCCAGGAGTCCTTCTATATAAGGCTCCCTTCCCAGGCACCAAGGCCATACTGACTCACTGTGTACATGCTGATTTGTCTTTTTTTGGGGGAAACTTTGAAGGGATGTATCCTGTCATGGTTGATATTCTTTGTTCTGACAAGATATAAGACTGTGCTGATGAGAGATTAATGATTAGATCTCAGGACTTTACTCTCTTGGAATACATTTCTGTCACAAAGATATGTAGGAATAGAGGTGGTGTTCTCTATGTCTACCACAACTCTTCTAAGCAAGATGTTCCAGGAACTGTCTATTGTTCTAAGTAAGAAAATTGTAGCCAGTAAACATTTTATCCTTTGAATCTTCAGGTGTTTGTGGTTTATCTTTTTTCTACATTTGGAATTTCCAATTTGGCAACCTATTTCTCTTTTCTCCTTGGTACTTAAAGTACTGATCATTAAAAACGATGACTTGGCTTCCGTATTTGAAAAGAATGGTTTGGGTGAAAAAGAATAAGTATTAAATTGCAGATGGTTTGGTATTTTCACTAAGGCAACATTAAATTAAAAGTACCTCTTTTTGTAACCCTCCCCTACCCCCAAAAAAAGACTATGCTGAAAACCATGCTCCTTTGGAATAGTTCCTCAGAGCTATTTTAGAGGCTGTCTCCTGGGCTATAATCCTCAGTTTGGATTGAATACAACTCTCTTCTATTCTTATTATAGACTGGTTATTGATTATTTCTGTCAATACGTGTATAACTTCATTTAATTCTTATAAAAACTGTGTCAGGTATCATTATTATTTTTGCTTTATGGGTGAAAAAATAGAGGCATAAAGAAGCTAAATAATTAGTCAAAAATCAAACAGCCATTAGATGGTAGACCCAGTTTAAACCCAGACAGTCTCTCTAGAGGCCACATGCTTAACCACTATGTGTTACTCCCTTTCCAGTAAGACCTTTTATCAGAGATTAATTTTTTATTAGTATGTCAAAGGCCATTAAAAGAAACATACCTGATTTTTAAAAACAAATTAGCAGATGTTCAAATATTACAAGATTATTTTCAGTTTAAGCTCTAAAATAGCCAAAGTGTGAATTTTGAGAAGGTATGGAAATGATAAACAATCTATTTTAAAACTGCACTTAGCAGTTTTAAATATTTTGTGGTATTTCAAGTGAAATAAAGAAAACAAAATTATTCTGGCTGCCTAGGTCAAAACTCAAGTTTGGGCTTTGGTTTGTTTAATTGACTTTTATTTCAAAAGCCAGTATCTCTCACATGTTTTCCAAAGTCTAACTTTAATTCCAGTCACCATTAAATTGTTCACCCATTATTCTTTCACTCTATTACTAATCATTTATTAAGTACTTACTAAGAGCCTTAACTCTCTATTGATTGCAGGTATGCAAAATGTGAAAAGTCACAGACCCTGTGTTTAAGTAGTTAACAGCTTAATGAGAAAAATGAAAAATAGTTAAGTTCTGTGACAGAGGGGAAGAAACCTCTGAGAGCAGTGGAAACCAAGCTCACAGCTGCTGAGAAGGTGGTATCGAAGCTGAGAGATGCTGGCTCCTTGCCAGCCTAGGAAGGAAGAGATGGTGGGAATAACGATGATGATATTTGTCCTCAGTGGTTTTCCTAAACAGCTTTCATTTAGTTAGAACATGCTAAAAAATCTTGATCCTCACTGAAAGGTTTCCAGATATCATGGTATCCTTTATTTTCAGACTTCCAAAGTTCCTTGACCTGTTCCTTGACCAGGCTTCAAATATCATGCTTTACTATACTTTCTTTTTCTTCTTGTTACTGCGCTTGAGCTTGCTAATTTAGACTTCCGTTGCTCACTTAAGTTGCATAAAATTGTGATTCTGTCTGACAGAACTGATATGATTGGCAAATGTATGGACACATGGGCTTATTAGCTACATGACTGTTCCACATAGTTATATCTTGAAATTTTGGCTTTAGCTTGATCATTATAACAGAGTACCCAGTTACACAAGTGTTCTTCATTATATTATTCCTTGCACAGTGATCAAAGTAACCTTGGCAAAGAATTTTCATATCATGCTGTAAACTGTTTCTACTATTCCTTTGCTGCACACACATTTCTCTTTGATTTTACTGAACTCTAAGGTTCTCCTGACATTTGAAACTTAGCATCTTGCTCAATTCCTCTTCATTGTATTAATTAAAAATTTTCCAAGCTGAATCACAATTTTTTTTTTTTTTTTTGCGGTATGTGGGCCTCTCACTGTCGTGGCCTCTCCCATTGCGGAGCACAGGCTCCGGACGCGCAGGCTCAGCGGCCGTGGCTCACAGGCCCAGCCGCTCCGCGGCATGTGGGAGCTTCCCGGACTGGGGAATGAACCCGCGTCCCCTGCATCGGGAGGCGGACTCTCAGCCACCGCTCCACCAGGGAAGCCCTGAATCACATTTTAAAGTCCTCTTTAGACTCTCTGTTAGAGCCTTCCTGTCCTTTACAATTTGTCTCACTTTCCCATTTTGTATCATTTCAGAGCTTATTACATTTATTTAAGGACTGATGTAAAGAGAATTGAATTCCTGGAGTAAGGGGTCAGTCTGATTCACACACACTTCAAGAGATTCTGGCACAGTCCAAATTTGGGAGCCATCAGCTGGGATGTTGAGTTAAAGCCTAAGTGAAAGAGAAAAGAGAGGTTAAGAGTAAAGCAGTAGCATCTGTGCACCCCTTCTCCTCACCTCTCACACCCAGGTCGAATCTGAACAGGAAAGTAGAAAGGTGTCCTCTTTTGAGGTGGTCATATAACACAGGCCCTTATTTTCATATTTCCAGAGACTATCTTTATCAAGCCTAATAATTTGCTTGTGAATCCCTTACAACTTCCTTCCACTTACATCACAAGGAAGGTTATCTTTATTATTCTGTCAGACAATACAGTCCTATTGAATACTTCCTCAAATAGATTCTCCCAAACACTGTTCTGGGAAATGTCAATAGTGTATCATGAAAAGTTAACAAGCATTTAAATAGATTTTTAAAATGCCAAATGCTATATATCCCTTTGAGTATTTCCTGTAACTATTCCCATATTAAAGGATGAGAAAAATTTTAGACTGATGATATTTGTTTAACACTTTTAAGTCAAGATTTCCAAAATGTGTTTTATTAAGGAACCGTTTTGATATGGTACAACTACCACCTTCTTGTGCAAAAGCATTCAGAAATCTAGATCCAAGTGAGTTACTAGTTTCCTCTTGGATCCAACTCACTGAGTCCCATTATCTTTCACCTATTATAGGTATGGTGTTAAGTATGGAAAGTTTAATACTTATAGACAGGTGATCCTAAGGAGAAGCTGATTTTCCACATCCACCCAAAACCTGTGCTTTGGTGCAGCTGTGACATTAGCTGTGGCCCTGGTAGACAGCTCCTTTGTGCACTGACCACATCGCATTCCAAGTTCTTGCCTGCCATGTCCTTGCCTCAGGACTTTTTGTGTAGTCTGGTAGGTCACTCACCCCAAACACAGGACATTCTGAAAGTGCTGAGGTAGAGGGCTTGGGAGGAGGCATTTACCACTGAGTGGCAACTCTCAGCCAATAAGGTGAAAGATGAACGCCCCAGACTCTGTCCTTTGGATAGATGATCCTGAGGTGCAGACTACACCATTCCATAGAAGGTCCTCAGTGGGACTGAGTTCATTTGCCCACAGTAGAACCAGTTCAGTAACTTACAACCTAATAAACTTTATTAGGTTTCTTCCCATTCCTTTCTCACCTTCACTTCTGTTTCCTGAGATCATCTCCCAAATAAGCTGAATCCTCATCTCAGGATCCTCTTTTTGGGAAAACCAAATTAAGACAATTTTTTTTTCTTTTCCAAGTGGCAAAAATAGAAAAGGGTTATGTTGACAGCTGGAAGGATATATGTCCCTGGTTCCCTGATTCTCACGAGTCCATGTCATGTTTTGAGCTGATTCTTTCCTGTGGGACAGGGTTATTTTAAGGGGATATAGGCAGATGGCCTCTTAGTTCTGACATTTTGGCCTAAATCTTATCACTGAATTTTTGCTTTGTTCTTAAAGACATCTCCAACTTATAAAACAATAATAATAATACCAGTTATTATTTATAAAGCAATTTTTGCAAAAAAATGTACAATATGCTTACAAATTATTCCATTCTCACAACTGCTTATGTAGATATTATTGTCCTCATTTTACAGGTACAAAAAACCCCTGAGATCTAGAAAAGTTCAATGATTTGCAGAAGATCATACTACTGGTAATCATTGGAGCCAGGATCAGAACTCACATCTGTGTGACTCTGTGTTCCAAGCTCCAAGCCACTGTGCTCCACTACTTAAATTCTGCATTTAACAACTGTCTATCAGGCATTTTCACAGAGATAACTTCATCTGTAAAATGAGGATAATGGTGCTACTTTCCTCATAGTGTCATCAGAAGTATCAAATAACTTATGTGAACATAAATCAATGCCTCACAGTCTCTACAAAAAGGTTTACTTTATTATCATCATTATTATTATGACTAATATTACCAGAATTAAATGGGGTCCATTTCTTTTCTTGGAGTCTTTGAGGAGATCCTCTGCAACCTCTGGTAGATGAGGAAAGAGTGCCAGCAGCTGGAAGAGGATGTGGAATTGGTTTAGATGGAAGAGTATGTGGAATTGTTTTCAGAGCTAAGACTAGAAGTGCTGTATGTCAGCTCTACCTTCATTCCACTAACCAGTATCCAGTCACATGGCCCAACCTGATTGCAGGGGAAATTGGGAAATACAGTTTAGCTGTGTGTCAGGATGAAAAATAAGGGAAGTAAGGTGACTGTATAGCAGTGTCTCATGTCATCATTATTTTAATTTCATTCAAATATAACATGTTCAGAAATGAACTCCATCCCCAAGATATATCCAGAATCCCGTCATGTCTCACTACAGCTCCATCACCACCTTTCTAGTTCAAGCCATTATTTCTCTCCCTGATTTCTGCAATAACTATCGAATGGTTTCCCTCTTCCACTCTTACCTTTCTAAAAATGCATTCCTCAGTCAGAAAACAGATCCGTACCTCTCAAATCATGTCTCCCCCTGCTCAAAACTCTCCAGTGAACTTGCATCACACTTAGGATAAATTACAGATGCTCCGTAATCTTTCCTGTCTATATCTTTGATGACCTCTCCTGTCACACTTCTTCCTGCCTGTCCAGGACTATAGACTTCTTTCCTCTTCATGAAATTCTCTTCCCCTGCATCTATGCAAAGATACAGGGGAAGAGAATGTCATGAATTTCCTTCCTCGTTTCCTTCAAGGCTGTCCCTAGTATCATCCCCTCGAAGAGGAGATCACTTAAAATATGCCTGTTATTCTCCAACTCCTTAATCTACTTATTTTTCTTCATAACACTTAAAATGCCTAATAATATATTGTATATTTATTTATTTACCAGTTACATCGGGCTTACCCATTAGATTAAGTTTCTGGGAACAATGACTTTGTATAGTTCACGTCGGAATTGCTAACATTAGGGTGGTCTCTGGCATGCAGAAAGTGTTTAATACATATTTGTTAAAAGGATGAATGACTGTTTGACTCCCTGCTATGACAGGTTTAACTCTTGCTAGTCCTCAAAGGGCTCATTTGTATCTTCCATCGATTACAGTGTTTTCTCTGTACCCCACACTTCTTTTCATTTATTTTTCTTTTTCTTTATTTCTTTTTCATTTCTGAAGCTCCATAAACTGATGTCAGTTTCCCATGGTGCTCATGGCCCAACTGTCTGGATGTCTGAATATGTTTGTTTTCCCCATACTAGATATAAAGAGAAATGCTCTCTAGGGTTCCTGTTCTGATTTCTTCATAATAATCCAATTCTGCCTATTGTTTATGATACCAGTTCAAAGCATTAATGCAATCTTACAAGGTTGGTTCACACCCTCTCTCTTT
>NW_006774600.1:483821-488359 GCF_000442215.2 Lipotes vexillifer
TTTCTCATGGAATAGCCATTCAATCAGAAAATACAATTTGGAATAATCTGTATGAATAGCTAGTAAATGGACAATCATCATATTTGAATTTTTACCATGTGTTTCCCATTATTATTTTCACATAGGAAGGAAGCACAGTGGGTGATATTGTTCATGTGGGCATTACCATTACTATTGCTATGATGCATACCTGTAACCTATAGCAGCTGTTGTCTACAAGAATTTGTTACTGTGCCCCTTTGATTCCAAAGTACTATAAAGAATCAGCAACTAGCTTTTACCCTCTCACTCCTCCATACTAAACATGCTCTTCAGAGATACCTCTGTTTAGAGAAGACATGACCATAATTCTAAGGATGTTTCTTTTAACAGTCTCTTAGGTTCTGAGAAACATGTTTCTGCTAAATTCCCCTAGAGGAAAAGGAATAAAAAACTTGATGCATTAAAGTTTCTGCTTCTAAAATGACTGGTTATGTGGTTGCCATTGTAAATTAACTTGTTAATCTTGGTTTTACCACATATAAGATATAAAAATGCAAAAAACTATTTTCCAATTTGTATTTTAGTTCTTGGCTGTAAATAATCCAGATACACCTAAACATAACTTTAAAGGATAACATACATAAAGCATTCTATTTTTCAGTTAAATTTTTATAAATAGATTGATTTTACCCAATTTTTAAAAAGAAACAATGTGTTAAGATTGTGACTTGATCTACAATGAAAGATAAAGAAACAGGAATCAGAATTTACAGTTCTAGATTTGTTTCTGTTCATAACAGCTGAGACTTCTTCCCAAATTCAGAAAAATTCCTCCACATACTTCTCAAGTGTTTCTTGCATTATCTCATAAGAAACATATTGATTTTAGCTGTACTGTTTCAATAAACATCAATAGAGATTTTCTTAGCTTAAAACAAGTCTATGCCAATTTGAAAAATAAGACTTTGATAGCATTGCAGAATTAATACCAAATAAGGTTATTTGCTTTGTGCTCTCTCTCTTTCCATTATTTAGTTCCTAAAGCAAAGATATGTAGGCTAAAAACAAAGGTATTGTTAACGTTTCCCTAAATACCATTATGGAATGTCTCAACTTTATATCTTTAACAAAAATGTCATTTGCAGCATAGTCAATGAGAGTCTAATGTTTACCAGGTCTGACCTAGATGCATCTTTCTATTTTAGAGCTGGAACTTAAACCAGAGCCTATTCTTAACTCTTCAAGACAAGCAAAATAATTTCCATCTGTAAAGGAACTTCATTAGGAAAAAAATAATATAATAACATATTAGCAGGTATTCAAGATCACACTTCATTATTCGACTTTGTATAACATCCGTTAGAAGCCAGAAAGAGAAAATGTACATAAAAAAGCTTTGAAAGTCACAAAACCTTGTTTAAATGTAAAGCAGCAGTCAGACCTAAGACATATAGATAAAGGGGGCCCAAGGACTAATTTTCAGTAGCATTGGGCTCTCTTCTTCATCACCTCTGAAAACCTCACCTATTAATCCCTCCCTTAACAGCTCCACCAGCTCGCGAGTGTTGGCGGTCTCTCCACTGTCCTCTCTACTCTTTTTCATTCTATCATGAAATACCAGAACAAAAAAGCAGCAGTAGTACATTACCCACCCTACTAAAATATGGCCTGCTGTCCATTGAAGGCAAATTCTCTTGAAAATTACTATCACTTAAAAAATATTTATGAAATCTTTAAGTAAGAATACAAAGTCCGAAAGTCAGAATAAGAAAATTGATAGGGTACAAAGACTCTTGGGTGAATAAGGGTGTTGATGCACAAAGAAATTTATACAGACAGAAGGAAGTGTTTTCACAGAGATTAGGAGAAAATAAAACCAATATTCCCTTTTCTCAAATACAATTGAGTCAGATTATTGGTAGGTTGCCTAAATTTCTGAGACCAGGAAAGACAGTTGTTCAAGACTGCAGACCAACTGCATAACTGACAAAGTCCTAGAGGACAGCAAGAGACCTCCTGTCAAAAGTCTTTTTCAACTTCACCAGATAGTGAAACAATACTTAAGTAAACCAGGGGTGATCAATATTTGAATTAATATAACAGCTAAGTGGAGGTGTGAAAATATTATAAATATAGTGATAAAATTATAAAATGTATCGTTTGGATCTTCCAAGCCAACAATAAGATAAATATAATATTATACTTGAAAATAATTCAGTAGCTGCAGCATAATACAACTGGTGGGATATCTACCATTTACAAAACACTGTGTCAGACACCAGGTGGGGGTGACAAAGACAAATGAAGTATGAACTTGGACTTTAGTAAAAAATCTTTTAACTTAGTGAATTTAGGAATCTACATTCTAGAAGTCATCATACTTTCTACCAAGTGATCCATTTCCCTGCCTTCCAACACATATGTTCAAAATATCCAAATAAATATTGATGAAAATATTTATAAAAATATGAATGTTTTGTCTGAAGATCATTTCCAGGGAAAACCTTCGTGACTTTGTAATTTGTTTCCAGACCTCACCTAGGAGATGGCATACACATCTTCCTTAGACTAATTTTCTGTAGGGGAAGCAGAATGTGCCATGATTAAGTTGGATAAGCACTTAATAAATAGTTAAGAACTTAGACAGCAGTGAAAGAGCCATCTACAGACTTTGCATAATGACTGTAATGCCTGAGAAAGATGTTGAGTTCATTTCAGGGAAAGCTGCAAAAATCACAAAATGTATGCTATCAAAGAACTGCTACTGGATTCATCACGGAGAAATGCCACAGGAATCAGCACAGATAAACCTTTACCACCATTCAACTTTTGTTTTCTAGGGTTCCTTATACTTAAGCATTACAGCAATGGTATATTGACTTAAATTTAAAAAATGTATCAATCTAGAAGGTGAGGAGTAAGCAAGGAAAGAAAAGCATCATTTATCATCTCGTGAGTGTAAAAAACACCGGCTTCTCTAATGCTTGCTCTTTTGCCTTTTTCTAGTCTGATCTTTTCCTAGATGCCTTGTAAATTTTGGCATCCCCATGTTTCTGTCTGCACACTTTTCATAGAATTTCATTTATTCTTCTGTTATTTTATTTTTTATTTTAAATGTCTTCTGTTATTTTAAAAAATGAAAATAAATTTGGTGTGTTTTTCCCCGAGTCCAAAAGCAACCAGGGCCGTGAATAAAAAGAAATTATGCAGATCTCACCTGTAAAATAGAAAAGTAAATTCTTCCTGAAATTCCATCCCCTGACTTTGATATTCATCTATTATTTGTTTACTGATGATTTATATACCCAGCACTGATTCTTGCTTGAGCTTTAGCCATGCATTAAAATGTTGAACTAGATTTCTAACAGGTTACATGAAAGTCAAAATATCCAAGACTGAACTTAGCATATTTTGCCTCTATTATCCTAAGAAGATACCAACAAAACCTGCTTTTTCTGAACTCTTTATTTCAGCTAATCACATGGACATTTAAATAGTCATCTAACCTGAAAGTCTGTAGCCATCCTTAGCTTCTCCTTCAACTTGCCTTCAACATCAGCTAGTAGACTCATAGATTTTTGCCTCGCAAATATTTCCTGGACACATTCCTGCCCTCTGTCTTCATTGCCATTATCACTACTTTAGTTCAGGTCCTCATCTCTTCCAGATTTCTTTGCTCCTATCTGTACCTCTCTAATTCATCCTGCACCATGGCTGAAGTGATATATCTATCTCAGAGGATATGGTTTAGATTTCTCAACAGAGCATATGAAACCCTCCATGATTTAGACCAGTATCTCACATATGCTTCCACTTCCTGACTCAAAGCTTTAGTAATACTGAATTGCTTGCAATCCTCTCTGCTTTATGCACCCACCCTCCCCTACACAAACACATGATGTTTTACACTTTATTTCCTCTTCCTTGGCTGCCCTGCCCTCATTCATTTGGTAACTTTACTCCCCTTACTTGGGGCTCTTACTCCTCCCTTAGGACTCAATTTGCATTCACTTCCTCAGGGAAACCTTCCTGGCCTTCATCTGCTGGCCTTGTCGTTGTGCTTCTGGGGTTCCATAGCAATGATGTGTTTAAGTTTGTCATCCTCACCATACTGGAAACTCGTTGAAAACTGGAACCATTCCTATCTCACCAGTGCTTTTCCAGTGTTCCACAGAATCTGGAAAATAATGGATCAGCATTTGTTTGAACAGTGAGTACCAAAGAGGAGATAAATGGCAGTGACCAAGAAAGGAATGGACAAAACTAGTCAATTACAGAATCCAACCCTTAAGTCTCTCCTATACTCTTTACATTCACCACCATAATAAGTATAGCTTCTCACTTCTCAGCTGGTGATTCCCAGTTTTATAGATGCAGCTTTAATCTTTCTGCAAAATCTGCTTGGGTGCTGGACATCTTCCGCTTGGATGTGGGATGTTTATTTTCTTTGCAATAGCATTACCATTCTTCCGTACTGATCCTTTACTCTGAATCCAATCTACTTTTCTTATTTTTTTTTTTACATCTCCAGTAAATAAACTTTCTTTCCCTAGAAG
>NW_006774600.1:488404-494156 GCF_000442215.2 Lipotes vexillifer
CTTTCCCTAGAAGAGATGGTCATTCTAAACTGTCCAAAACTGTCTTTCCTAAACTGTCTTTCACTGAATAATGGATACTGTATAATTCATTTCCCTCTCTCTCTCTCTCTGTCCCTCCCTCTGTCCCTTTCTCCCTCTTTTCCTCTTTCTTCATCTGTCAGGAACTCATACTTGAATTTTACACACAGTTGTAAAAGTAATATGAGCGTAAATAATCGTTAATGAATGAATGAATAATTGTTAATGAATGAATGGAAAAACCCCATTCTTGGTTCTCTCTTGGGGTCAGTACCCCTGGCTCTCTGATATACATCATATTCATTCCTGTTCTTTTGCCTCTGCTTGTATGAGCATACCTTAAGCACATCACAATACTTGATAATTAGCAAAAGGTTACTTTGAGCTTTATTACACTTAATTTAAGGGGTTAAGTGAATATGAAAGGGTTGCCATTAAAGAAGTTGAAGAAATTTTAAAAATCCCTTAGATAATAGGGTCTTGAAAAATTTACAGTTTGGAATAATACTGATATTTTTTCTGTATAATAAATTATAACTATGCCAACTGTACTCTTTTGTACATATTAATATTCAATATTAGGGGAAAAGTTTGACTGATTTTAGTAGATGGATTTATTGTAAATCTTTTGAAAATGACTTAGTGTCCACCAGGTTAAAATAATACTGACTGGGATAGCTTCACAAGGAAGAGAAAATTCACATTTTAAAGTATTAAAACTTTTCAAAGAGCTTTAGTTAAATTCAAAACTAAGCCATATGTCCAAAATAGAAGTTCTCTCAGCCCAGTTATTACCTTTTGCTGATGCTTTCTCTGTGATTACTCTGTCTATGCGAGAAGATTCTAAAGCTAGAATGACTTTTTTTTTTTTTTTTTTTTTTTTTTTAAACCCTGGTGGCTTTTTTTTTTTTGCGGTATGTGGGCCTCTCACTGTTGTGGCCTCTCCCATTGTGGAGCACAGGCTCCGGACGAGCAGGCCCAGCGGCCATGGCTCACGGGCCCAGCCGCTCCACGGCATGTGGGATCTTCCCAGACCGGGGCACGAACCCGTATCCCCTGCATCGGCAGGCGGACTCTCAACCACTGCGCCACCAGGGAAGCCCTAGAATGACTATTTTTAATAGCTAGTTGCCCAGACCACCAATTGCTTTACGATGCTGTGGCTTTGAATACAGTGTAGAGTATTAGATTAATGGCTTTTGCTTTGACCAGCAAGCACAGGAGAGTCAGGGAATAAAATGCAGGACCCCTGTTTTCCCCATTGCAGGATTCTTTGTTCCCTGAACCACAGGGAGGATTAGTTTGAACAGTAGTGTGTAAAATGGATTCAGTCTTGTAGATCCTATCACCTTTTATCACTCTGGTAAGGAAGGGTTCAATTTAATAAGACATGGTATTAGCTGTATTTGCTTTGTTTAGAACTTTTATATAGATTAGCAACCCTGGACTCTTTTTCTGATTTTCTTTTTTTCTTTTTTCTTTTTTGACTCATGATAGTGTGATTAGCACTAAAAGGAGGTGATGGCAGCAGGGGTGGAGGGGATTTTGAAGGCGCAGCTTTGATAAATATCGGGTATTTGGAACTCACAGGAAGACACTGTCCCACGTTCTTTGTTCGGGAATCTCCATGATCAGGATCTGTCAGGGAAGTCTCAGTGGTTTTTAGTTTCTGCCTAATGGAAAACAAGCAAAAAAGATCTCTCTCTCTGGTTGCACTCTGCTGTTAAGCTGTCTATCACTCAATCTGCAGACTCACAGACAGAAATAGAATGAACACAAAAGCCATTTTCCTAGTTGGGATTCTGGCCCCCACCATCAGCGGCAACAACCACCTTTCCCCTGCATACTCAAAATCTCAATCTGTTTAGTATCTAATTTCCTTTCAACAAACATTTATTGGGTGCCAGGCATTGCATTAGGTGTTGAAGGGGGATAGAAGATGAATATAAAACCTGGCCTCTGCTCTTTTCCTCACCTTGAAAACACAATTGTATCTCCTAGAGTGATTTATTTGTTTAGTAATCTAGATTAGTAACTAGCCACACAAAATACACCTGGAGGCATAGCTAAAAAAGACATTAAAAATAGCAAGTCATGAGACACAGGGTCAGGTTACAGCATAAGGTAGATAAATAGGGTCCTGAGCAACACCTGGATACCAGAGAACTATAGTGAAGGTGTTATCATGTGGATCTTCCCAGATGACTAGTTCTTTGTGCCACTTAGAGTTAACACACACACACACACACACACACACACACACACTCTGCTTCTCTCTGCAACCAGATGTACATGCACAAAAAATATCCAGGTGACTTGATTGGCATCTGACATTTAGTAATTAGCAGTTTCAGAACTTCTTTTCTTGTTAATTTAAATTTAGATAAGCTGTGAATATCAATATTGGAATGAAATGAACCTGTTTTATTCTTTTGTCTAGTAATAATGGTGATGATGATGATGATTTACATAAATCATCCTTTTTTCTTAAAGAGATTTAGAGAATGCATTGTACAGATATTTTCTTTTCTGCTCCTGTGTAAATGTTACAGAACACACAAATATCCCCGTCTTTATTTTAGAGATTGAGAAACTGAGACATTGAACAGAGTAATGACTTCAAAAAGCCAGGAAACCAGGATTAGAATTCCTAATTTTAGGCCCAGAATCTATGTGGGAGGCAGAAATAGATTGTCCAAAAGACACTTTCGCTACTATTCTTTGGTCTTGATCAGCTTATTTGCTTTCCAGCCAGATTTTAACACCCTCAAGAAATCACAAGAGCAAAGTGACTGCTCTTTGCCAGGGAGAAAGGGGGAAAGTGCCTTCTGCTTTTGTTTCATTTTGTTTGGCAGAGCTAGTTTGATAAAAAGGGAGTTTGGGAGTAAGAGGAAATCTTCTTTACTACAAAGTTGTACATGTTGCTGCTGCTTTTTTTTTTTTTTTTTTTTTTTTTTTTGTGGGTCAAACCAAATATAAATTGTTCTGAGGGAGCAGAGCTTCTAAATGGCATATTCCATGGCCATGATCTTTGCTTTTTTTCCCCAGTTCATTGCAATGGGAAGATAACATAAAGTGGTCACCCCCTGGCAACCAAGCCCAGCTTCTTTAGTCTTCTGATGATTTGGAATCTAGTCTTTTTAAATTTAACATTCCTTGGACTTTAATTTTAAAAGACACACAAGTTTTTAACTAGCTATATTTCCAGGATGCTGAAATAGTTTTGTAAATTTCACGAATTGTTTACACTCTTCCCTTTCATACTTCCAGTTTGCAAATAGCTCAGAAATTCACTGTGACAGTTTAAGCAGCCTGCTGTTGATGTAGTGTCTAACGTGTTTTGACAGACATGGGAGCTTTCCAACACGTAAATTGCTATTGTGTTTCAGTATAACTCAAGTTTGAACCACCTGCATTAGAAACAAATGCAAGGTATATTCATGGCAATTGCTACTGCTTTTGGCTTTTTAAGAGGAACTTTGGAGGTCTCACCACTAGATGAGGGAAGGAGTGGTTATATCTAAACACACATACACACACACACACACAACCGTGCACGTGCACACATACACACACACACACATAAATTCTTAGACTTGAGAAGAATTTCAAATAATACCCAGTCACACACCCCCTGTCCCCCAACAGAATTATACCAACTCCTGAGAGACATTCATTTGTATGTCATGGCAACAACCATTTCACCAGCAGAGCCTCATCTCTTGGTTTATGTATTATTTGTAAAGATATTCTTTTAAAATCTAAATAGCTGTGAGATAAGGTAAAGTTTGATGGAAAGAGAAAAGGATCTGGAATCAGAAGGACTTAGTTTCATGTCCCAACTTCATCTCTGACCCTGTGTATAATTTGTAATATATTTTTTAATCATTCTGAACCACACTTTCCTCATCTGCAAAATGGGGATGATAATAACTTCATAAATTATTGTAAGAATTAAGTGATGTAACCTATGTAAAGTTTCTAGCACAGTATTTGGCACCAGATATGGCTGTTTTATTTTATTTCCTCCTCATATAAGCAGTATGAGAAAGAGATCTCTATTTCATAAAAGAAGGATCTGAAGTTCAGAGTGGTGATGTGATTTCTCCAAGTTCTTATGTTAAGTAAAAAAGAATAAACAAAAGGGCCAAATAACCTCTTACTTATCAAAGAAACTTTGGAATCTTCACATCTTTTCCAACATTTCAAATCCGTATCTCAGTCACCTCTAGGGTAGATATGGTATCCATTTTTTCATAGTTCGTACGTCAGAAGTAAAGGAAGTAAATAAAAATTGAACGTTGACAAATAGCTCTTTATCATTATTGAATGGACATTAATGGCAAGTATTAGTTGAGTTTTAAACTTTGATTGATGTTTTTCATGATTATGTAATAAATGCCTATCTTTCCCACTAGACTAAAAGTTTCACGAGGTCAGGGACCACATATATATGCTGTATCCCCAGTGCCTGGCACATAGTAGTTATGTATAAATATTTGAATGAATTCTCTTAATTGAGTAACAATGTTTTTACAATGGTATAATTTCCAGGGTTTTTTTCAGTATATTCTTGTTTCTATATATGGATTTTTTCTTTATAATATACATTTTCTTTCTTTTATAAATAAAATAAATTCTCATTGTTAAGGAAGATTTAGAAAATATGAACAAGTTAAACAACAAAAAAAAAACATCCACCATGCTTTTGTTTGCTGTTTGCATTTGAGAAAAGAGATGAAAGTCAATTTTGGTTGGACTTCAGAAAGTATAGATGTTTCCCTTGTGATTTCTTGTTCTAACCACAGAGCTCTTGCTATTACAAGATATAAAGCTTAAAAAAACTTGGTACAAGTATACAGTTAAAAAAATCAAATAGATCTAAAGGGCTTACATTAAAAATCAGCAGTTCCTTGCCTCTCACCCTTTCCATCCCTTTCTATACGCAGCTCTGCTCTCATTTAACTCTACCAGCTGTAAATTCTCTTTTATACTTCTGTATGTTAAAGTAATGTTTTTATTCTGTTCTCTGTTGATGTATCCATTTTAAATATGATCTACTGACTAGTTGAGTTTTAGGCTCTTACTACCATCCTTCCTCTCCCTCTGTCTTCCAAAAATGATTTTATCACAACTTTGATTAAATCAACAGTCCGTGTTTACATTATGATTATATAAGTGTTACTCATTACTGAGATGAAGAATACACTATTATTTCAATAGTATACTAGCTTTAGTTTGTCCTAGATTTGGTAATTGCTTTTTGTTTTGCTTAGTTTTCTATGTGCCTATCAATAGTCCTTTAATAAATGTTCCAACAGATCTGGGAAATGCTTAGTAACAATTTTCGCCAAACACTCAAAGCTATCAGACAGTGTTTAGTTCCATTTGTTATTCTTCTTGGAAACTGCCTTATTCCAACTCTCTAACCTCATGTTCTGACATGGACTATTGCTTTCCAGGCCTGCTGCACAGCTGCTGCCCTGGAACTTCTTGGTAAATTTCCTATATTGAACCCCCAGTTTTCTGTATATCATGCCTACGTCTCTCTTTCAGTTATTTTGCTGAAATATGTCCTCCAGTAACCTCTCAAGAAGAGGAAGATGAGTAGTAACCTTTTGAATTACTGGGTGTCTGAAAATAACTTTATCCTCCCACTTGACTGGTAGTTTGGGTAGGGTAAAAATCATTTTCCCTGACAAGTTGTGTCAACCAAAAAAAAAAAAAAAAAAAA
>NW_006774600.1:494250-532303 GCF_000442215.2 Lipotes vexillifer
ATATATATATATATATATATATATATATATATATATATGGCAGGAGGCTGCAAAAAAGAAAATAATTTATTTAGGGGTTTAAGAATGCAGTTTGGGAGACACAGATTTGAGTAACCCTGAAAGAGTATCCCGAGGAAGAGGAAGAGTCGGGGGCTTATAAAGACAAAGAGTCTCATGGTTGCTGAAAGTTACCTGGTAAGAATTGTGCTTGACTGATCAGAGAGTCAGAAAATATTTGTCGTTAAGGAATCTGAGTTGTTTTAGGGTGGGGGTCTGAGAAGTAGATAGACTGTCATGAGTTATATTAGAGTAAGGGTCCAGTAAGTATCTTGAGTTTCTGGCAGGTGTTCTGGACGACTTCATCAGGTCAGTGGTCAGATTCCATCCAGGCTGAGATAGGTGCATAAGTCACACTTCCTTAATGGCCTCCTGGCTCTATCTCACCACGCTCTCTTAGCAGACTCCGTTTTCATTTTTCTCTCACAGTTGGAAAGCATCATTCCTCAGTCTTTTTGCATCCAGTGTGACTGATAAAAATTCCAAATGCTATCATGATTCCTTTTCCTTTGATTGTGTTTTGGTACTTGTTTTTGCATTATTTTTCTGGAAGTTTTTAGAGTTTCCTTTTATGCGTGTTCTGAAATTTTTTATTTCAGTCATTAGCCTAGTCATTCTGAGAAATTTTCATATGCGTAATTTACTTCTCTCTGATTTTTCAGTTCTTCATTTCAGAGGTGGTATGGGGGTGAAATTTCATAATTGTTGGATTTTGTACTTTCCAGATTTTCAAAATTATCATAGTTTATCTTTTCTCTTTCATGTTCTTTTCTGAGAGATTTACTTGGTTTTAGGTAGTAGCACTTATGATTTTTAATTTCAAATATGTTTTAATTTAAAGGCTTGTTTATTATTATTTTTCTTAATAACAGTTATGTTTATTTGTTTTAAATTTATTGTTTACTTTGTAGACACTGTTTTCTCTTTATTCCGAGTATATATAATATGTATACAATTTTCATCTGTTCTCTTCTCTGCACTTAGGTTTTTCCTCCCTCCCTCCCTTCCTTCCTTCCTTTCGTTTTGTTTTGAATTCCTTTGATTTCTCTTTTTGACATTGAAAACACTTTTTAAATAGTAGCTGATCTTGATCTGTCCATTCATATTCCAGAGGCATCAAAAAGCTCATTGGAAGCTGAGTGCCTTCGTGGAAGAATGGGCTTCTTAGTTGGAAGATTAGTTAACTATATTGTGAGCCGGAAGAAAGCCAGCCTTTTGATTGAGGGACTACAAAATGCCACAATGAGGATTTTTCTTGGGCTGAAGAGTTATACCCAGGAAGCTCCCTTTTCCAGCTTCTTGTGGCGAAAAGAGGGGAGATGATCTTTACATATAGTTACTAGGCAAGAGAAGGAGAGGGATTCCTAAGAATCTGCAGTATGTTGACTTCATTGTATCTCGTTTTCACTCCTATATACCCTCCTTTTCTCCACTGTGCTCCTGGCACAGTCTAGAGTCTTTCAGAGAGTTGGCAACTGTTGTCCTGCCAGTGCAGGGGGATGTGGGGAATAATTTTCCTCTACAGGCATGGAGAAAGAGACCTGGGATGTTCCAGCTGCCCTGTATAAAGTTTTTCAATTAATCTCTCTCTTTTCAGTCCTCATCCACCCCACTTCTTTGGTAACCTGTGTCTCCAATAGTTAAGCCTCTCAAAGGCTGTGGGTAGAGAGGCTTTGGGGCAAGTTGCCTCCAATGCAGATTTTTAAAGAAAAGTGGAAGTAGTCCTTTCATGAAGAATGTCTAAATTGTCATCTACCTAAAGAATAGGGGAAACATTCCTAACTCATAATTGCATGGATAATTTATCTATATCTGTAGCCTTCATCTGTATTTAATATTGAACAGGGAGGTTTGGAGATACCTGATAATCCTTAAGCAGTATCCAGATATTCTATAGGTTAAACTTAAGTGGTTCTAATAAATAAAGAAGGGGTGGTTTAATTTTTGGTATTAATTAATTAAACAGATATTTATTATGCACTCACAATATTCCAAGAATTTGGCATATAAAGCTCATGCTGTCTAATCAAATCAATATCATGTCCTTTATTAGTGCCAGTGAGCAAGTAAGGAACAAGTAATCCATATAACATTGGCTAACCAACCTGATGAAAGGGAGACACATTTATTAGATTCACACATCCAAATCTATGAAAAGTAAAATTTCTCCGAGTATTAATCCATAGAATTTATTTTTTACAAAAACCTGCCCCATTTTAAAAGTATTGTGCACCAAGCACAATATTCTGTGCATTTTGAAAAGGAGAAAACTGAGCATCAGACACCTTAAATAACTTGTGCAATATTAACACTAAGGTGTTGTCTGCTCTTAGCTACTGCACCATAATACTGGTACTATTATTCCAACACAGTCAATGAAAACGACTGTCAGAGATACTGTCTGCTAAAGCTTTCCTATTAGGTATTTCTTGTTTACATCTTCATGAGGCATAATTTGCTCTCTATTTTAATTTTCTTTTTGCCTATAATAGCAGTGACAGCCTTAACTAGCTAAAAAGTATGCTCAAAAAGACCGTAGGGGAACTTAAAAATAAAACTTTAATGTATTTTCTTTATACCTATTCCCTTTTTCCTTCTAACCACCTAATTTCAAAGATGCTGAGTTTTCTTTTTACAGAGTTTTGAAGCTGATATTTTGCTCTAGGAGTTTTGCATGACATTAGAGTTTGGAAGGAAAAATGTCAGAAATTATTGTTTTGTTTTTCTTAAAACATAGTAAGCAATGACCACCCAATTATTTTTGTATTATATTAGGAATAATCTCCAAAATCTTACTTCACTCGTGTCAAACAGAGCTTACCATAATAAATGAAAGTATTGTACATAACATTACTGTTTTAAACTTAAATAAAACTATGTGAAGTTACTATTTAAAATGGTGTCTTGTAAAAGACAAAAAGATCTCCCGACTTCCCCCTAAAAATATTTAGTAAGACATCAAGATGACCAGAATTTGAAATAACACTGAAAATTAAGCAAGAAATCACCATTGCCAACATTCATTGGAAAGTCCCCTAACTATAAAGTTTTTGTATATGTTTAAATTTGATGTCCAGTAGGTGATATTCAAGATACTGGGCCCATTGAGGGGTTTAAAGACCTACAACACTTAACTCCCTGTCTCTAAAAGCCTGTAAGACATTTGGAGTATAAACTTTAGAACTCAAAAGCTTTCAGTGCGTTAACAAGGATAGTACACACAAACTCTACAGATAGAAGAGATAGGGTTGGACAAGGAAGATTTTATAAAGCAATTGAGACTTGGGTTGGGCTTTGAAGGAAAGGTAGCATTGACTATATTTTAGTAAAGGTGAATGGGAAGAAAAGGAGAGAGTGAACAAGATAGAGGAGACAGGAATAGGTCTGGTACATTCAGAGATCTTGAAGTTACTATGAATCTGTTATAGGTTGAAAAGGGGCATTGGTTTCTTCTTACATGAAGTTTGTTAGCAGTGATTGTATTTTAATTTGGTGGTGTTTCTGTGGAATGATATGAATGTATTGCCATTAAAAAATGGGAGGAAAACCTTGATAACACCTGTGAAAGAAACAAAACTAGAATCTAGGCATATCCAGGTGTTCAGGAAATTTTTATTTTTCCCTCCTGGCTTTCCTTCTAATTTTTGGATTAGCCTGTATTTACAACTTTTTTTTTTTCCTGTAGTATTTTATTGGAAACCCACTTTAAACCACACAAGAAAAATAAAACTAGAGGTGATTCTGATGAGGGGAGTTACAGGTTGGGTTCTCTAGGAAGCAGATTCTGATGTGAAGGTAAGCCTGGAAAAAGTTTATTGTGAAGTGCTCTTGGAATCAACACCTGTTGAAGAGAAAGAAAGGACAGAGGTTTCAGCTGGGGGAGAAGTTTGGTCCTGATGCAGCCTTGTTGAATGTCTCAGCCAACCGCACAGGTTGCTCTGAAGTGGGGATGACATTTCTTAGTCCCTGATGTGGTGAGGGGTTATGATGAAAGCTGGGGGCCTTAATGAAACAGCTTTCTCCAGCTGAGGGCAGTTTATTGAAAGGGCTGAGGTCTGAGAGCTGGAGGAGTAAAGTTTTCAGTACTGAAGGAGGAGCTGGCTGGTACATCAAAGCATCTACTGCAGGAGGTCAAGCCGTTTGGTGGATGCCAAAAACATTGTTTTGCCTGAATGCAAATTCAGGTGAAGATATGGATCATCCATGCAACATAACCAGTGTCAGTCTCCAAGGGCCACTACCACTTCACTGGGTAAAGAGGAGACATGGAGCCTGTATTAGTTTGCTTGGTCTGCCATAACAGAATATCTCAGACTAAGTGGCTTAAACAACACAATCCTACCATTTTTGAGGCTAAAAGTCCAAGATCAGGGTTTCAGTTTCTGTTGAATGCTCTCTTTCTGGCTTGCAGCTAGCCACCTTCTAGCTATGTCCTCACATGGCCTCTCCTCAGTATTTGCATGTGGAGAAGGAGCTCTCTAATGCCTCTTATAAGAACACTAATCCTATCAGATTAGGGCCCCACCCTTGTGACCTCATTTAAACTTACTTCCTTAGGAGTCCCAAATCCAAATATAGCCACACTGGGGAATAGAGTTTCAACACATAAATCTGAGGAAGGGTTGGAGAAGTGTCACACAAACATCTGTAGCAGCATCAGTTAACTCAGATGTTCACATTTCCTTACAAAAATGGAGAAGTATAAGTTATAAATTATTTCTCTTCCCTAAAGTAGTGTTTTTTTCCCCAGCCGTTTGGTACCGGTACTGGGACACCTCAGGCCAGGCAGCTAGCCAGGTAGACACTAGCCCCACACACTGCAGGTCAGCTGCCTTAGAACCCCCTGAAACCCAGATGCCCCCTGGCCTTATCAACCAGCAGATGGACAACAGCCCCAGGACCACTGGAGCCCCACAGCCTACAGTGTCAGGAATTGGCCCATCCAACATCAAGCTGGCTCCAGCCCAAAGAACTCCTGTGCCCCAGCCCTGCTCATCAACCTGTCAACACCAGGTCTAAGAAACTATGACCCCTTCAGCCAGCCATCCCAGGGTACAGCCCCACCCACCAGTGGGTTGAAACAAGATTTGGGACACCATGGATCACATGCCAGCCATGTGAGGAACTGACCTTACCCACAAGTGGGCTGACTCCAGCTCTGAGATCCCCAGGGCCCTGCAGTCAGAGATCCCAGTGCCTACCAGGAGGTCGGCACTAGCCCTAGAACCCTCTGGGCCCAGACCCCATTCACTAGCAGGATGAAACCTCCTCCAAGACACCTTGGGCCCCTCAGCCAGCTGACTGGGATCTGGCCCCATTCACCAGCAGGCTGACACCAGCTTTGGGACACCATGGATTCCGCAGCTAGCCATGTCAGGAACCAGCTCCACCCACCAGCAGGCCAACTCTAGTCTGGGACCACTGGCCCCACGATCAGCCACCCCGGGACCTGACTCCATCCACCAGTGGGCCAGCACTAGCCCTCATATCCCCTGAAGCTCCACAGCCAGCTGTCTCATGGCCAAACCAGGCTCACCAACAGCTGGCAACCTCTAAACAAGGCAAGGCCTGGCAACCAGAGGGACCGGGGATCAGCCATGCCTACCAAACCAACTGCAGTAGTCAACCCACCACAACAGAAGGGCCCACACAGCCCACATAGGGGTCACCCCCAGAGCATATAGCTCTGGTGACCAGAGGGGAGTGCATTGCTGCGATATGTAGGATGTCTCCTATGTAAGGCCACTTCTCCAAGATCAGGAAACATAACCAACCTACCAACTATACACAGAAATAAAAACAACAAATTAAGTGAAATGAAGCAACAAAGGAATATGTTCTAAATGAAGGAATAAGATAAGAACAAAGTGAAATGGAGATAAACAGTCTACTTGATAAAGAGTTCAAGTTAATGATCATAAAGATACTCAGAGAACTCAGGAGAAGAATGAACGAACACAGTGAGAAGTTTAACAAAGTGTTAGAAAATATAAAGAAGAACCAAACAAAGCTGAAGAATACAATGACTGAAATAAAAAATACACTAGGAGGAATCAACAGTATATTAGATAATACAGAGGAATGGATCAGTGAACTGAAAATAAGAATAGTGGAAATCACTCAAGTAGACACAAAAAAAGAAAAAAGAATTTAAAAAATGAGGAGTGTTTAAGAGATGTCTGGGCAACATTAAGCACACTCATTCACATTACAGGGGTCCTTGAAGGAGAAGAGAGAGAGAAAGGGGCAGAGAACATATTTAAAGACATAATTGCTGAAACTTCCCTAACTTGGGAAAGGACACAAGTATCCAGGTCCAGGAATCAAAGAGAGTTCCGAACAGGATCAACCCAAAGAGGACCACACCAAGACACATCATAATTAAAATGGAAAAAAAAAAAGAGAATATTAAAAGCAGCAAGGAAAAAGCAGAATGTTACATACAAGGGAGCTCCCATAAGATAATCAGCTGACTTTTGAGCAGAAGCTTTGCTGTCCAAAAGAGAGTGGCATGACATATTTAAAGTGATGAAAGAGAAAAACAACAACAACAACGCTACAACCAAGAATACCAAGGCTATCACTTAGATATGAAGGGGAAATGAAAAGTTTTACAGACAAGCAAAAGCTAAAATAGTTCAGCACCACAAACCAACTTTACAAGAAATGTTAAAGGGACTTCTCTAAGTGAAAAAGGCCACAATTATAAATATGAAAATTATGAAAGGAAAAATCTCATTGGTAAAGGCAAATATACAGTACAGGTAGTAAATAAGCCACTTATAAAGCTAGTAGGAAGGTTAAAAGACAAAAGGAGTAAAATCATCTATATCCACAATAAGTAGTTGAGTGATACCTAAAAGGATGTAAAACATGGTGTCACAAACAGTAAACATCGGGGCAGGCAATAAAAATATAGGGTTGTTAAAATGTGTTCATGCTTAGATCAGCAACTTAAAATAATTATATATATATTTTTTCCTATAATAGCATGGTATATCACAAACCAAACATCTATGATATATAGACATAAAAGAGAAAAGTATCCAAGTATAACAATAAAGATAGTCATTAAATCACAAGGGAAGATAGCAAAAGAAGAAAGGAACAAAACAGAACTATAGAAACAACCAGAAAATAGTTAACAAAATGACAATAACATACTATCAATAATTACTTTAAATGTAAATGGACTAAATGCTCCAGTCAAAATAAATAGAGTGGCTGAATGAATACTAAAAGAAGACACATATATGTATGCTGCCTATAAGAGGCTCACTTTAGGTCCAAATACACACAGCGACTGAAGTGAGAGGATGGAAAGTTATTCTATGCAAGTGGAAACAAAAAGGAAGCTGGGTAACAATACTTATATCAGACAAAATAAACTTTAAAACAAAGAGTATAACAAGAGACATATATAAATATAAATATATATGCACTCAGTACAGGAGCACCTAAGTACATAAAGCAAATATTAACAGACATAAAGAGAGAAATTGACAGTAACACAGTAATAATAGGGGATTTTTAACACCCACTTAACAACAAGGGACAGATTATCCAGACAGAAAATTAAAGGTAACACTGTCCTTAAAGGACAAATTAGATCATATGGCTTAATAGATATAAATAGAACATTCCATCCAAAAGCAACAGAATATGCATTCTTTCCAAGTGCACATAACATTCTCTAGAACAGATAACATGCTAGTCCACAAAACAAGTCTCAGTGAATTTAAGAGAATTGAAATCATACTGAACATGTTTTCTGACTACAATGCTATGAGATAAGAAATCAACTATAAGGAAAAGAAAACTTCAAAAAACAGAAACATGTTGAGGCGAAACAATATGTTATTAAAGGACCAATGGTTCACTGAAGAATTCAAAGAGGAAATTAAAAATTACCTGGAGACAAATGAAAATGAAAACACAACAATCCAAATTCTGTGGGGTACAGTAAAAGTATTTCTAAGAGGGTAGTTTATAGTGATACAAGCCTACCTCAGGAAACAAGAAATATCTCAAATAAACTAACCATATATTTAAAGGAACTAGAAAGAGAAGAACAAATAAAACCCAAGGTGAGTAGAAGGAAAGAAGTCATAAAGATCAGAGCAGAAATAGATAAAATAAAGACTGAAAAATAATACAAAAGATGAATGAAACTAAGGGCTGGTTCTTTGAAAATATTTTTTAAAAATTGATAAACCTTTAGTCAATATCATCTAGAAAAAAGAGAGAATGCCCAAATAAATAAAATCAGACATGAAAAAGAAGTTACAACTGACATCACAGAAATACAAAAAGATTATAAGTGATTGCTATGAACAATTATATACCAAGAAAATGGACAACCTAGAAGAAATGGACAACCTAGAAGAAATGGACAAATTCCCAGAAATGTACAATTTCCCAAGACTGAATCAGGAAGAAACAGAAAATATGAACAGACCAGTCAGCAGTAGTGAAATTGAATTGGTAATGAAAAAACTCCCAAAAAACAAGAGTTCAGGACCAGACAGCTTCACAGGTGAGTTCTACCAAGCATTTAGAGAAGAGTTAACACCCATCCTTCTCAAACTATTCCAAAAACTTACAGAGGAAGGAATGATTATGAATTCATTTTACAAAGTCAGCATCATCCTGATACCAAAACCAGACAAAGATATTAAAGAAAAAGACAGTTACAGGCCAGTATCACTGATGAACATAAATGTAAAAATCCTCAATAAAATATAAGAAGCTGAATTCAACAATGCATTAAAAGGATCATGCACCATAATCAAATGGGATTTATCCCAGGGTTGCAAGGATGGTTCAGTATCCACAAATCAATCAGTGTGATACACCACATTAACAAATTGAAGAATAAAAATCACATAATCATCTCAATAGATGCAGAAAAAGCTTTTGACAAAATTCAACAGCGATTTATGACAAAAATTCTAAGCAAAGTGGGTATAGAGGGAACATACCTCAACATAATAAAGGCCATATATGACAAGCCCACAGCTAACATCATACTAATGTTGAAAAGAGAAAGGAAATCTTTAAGACCAGGAACAAGACAAGGATTCCCACCCTCGCCACTTTAATTCAATGTAATATTAGAAGTCCTAAATCATCAATCAGACAAGAAAAAGAAGTAAAAATCATCCAAATTGGTATGGAAGAAGTAAACTGTCATTGTTTGCAGATAACATGATACTATACATAGAAAACCCTAAATATGCCACCAAAAAATAGCAGAACTCATCAGTGATTTTGGTAAAGATGCAGAATACAAAATTAATATAAAGAAATACGTTGCATTTCTATATACTATCAGAACTATCAGAAAGAGAAATTGAAAAACAGTCCCATTTACAATCACATAAAAAGAGTAAAGTACTTAGGAATAAATCTAATTAAGAAGATGAAAACTCTGTCCTCTAAAAACTATATGATATTGATGTAAGAAATTAAAGACAACACAACCAGATGGAAACATATACCTTGCTCATGGATTGGAAAAATTAGTATTATTAAAGTGGCCATACTACTGAAGACAGCCTACAGATTCAGTGCAATCCTTATAAAGATACCAAGGGCATTTTCCACAGAACTAGAACAAATAATTCTAAAATTTATATAAAAACACAGAAGACCTTGAATAGCCAAAACAGTCTTGAGAAAAAAAGAACAAACTGGAAGTTTCATGCTCCCTGATTTCCAACTATACTACAAAGCTACAATAATCAAAACAATATTGTACTTGCACAAAAACAGACACATAGATCAATGGGACAGAATAGAGAGCACAGAAATTAGCCCACACTTATATGGGCAATTAATCTACAACAAAGGAGGCAAGAATACAAAATGGGGAAAAGATAGCCTCTGCAATAAATGGTGCTGAGAAAACTGGACAGCTACCTGAAAAAGAATTAAACTGAACTACTTTCTCACGCCATATACAAAAGTAAAGTCAAAATGGATTAAATACCTAAATGTAAGATCTAAAATTGTAAAACTTCTAGAGTAAAACATAGACAGTGTACTCTCTGACATCATCTTAGTGATATTTTTTGCATATGTCTCCCCAGGCAAGGGACACAAAAGCAAAAATAAACGAATGGAATTACATCAACTAGAAAGCTTTTGCACAGCAAAGAAAACTACTAACAAAATGTATGGGAGAATATATTTTCAAATTATATATCTGATATAAGGGCTTAATATCCAAAATATACAGAGAACTCATACAGCTCAACATCATGAAAACAAACAATGCAATTAAAAAATGGAAGACCTGAATAGACATTTTTCTGAAGAAGATATACAGATGGCCAACAGACACATGAAAAGATGCTCAACATCACTAATCATCAGGGAAATGCAACTCAAAACCACAATGAGATATCATCACACACCTGTCTGAATGCTTGTTATCAAACAGAAAACAAATACCAAGTGTTGGCAAGGATATGGTGAAAGGGGAATCCTTGTGCGCAGTTGATAATGTAAATTGGTGTAGCCACAGTGGAAGACATTTCCTCAAAAAATTAGAAATAGTGCTACCATGTAACCCCACAATTTCATTCCTGAGTATCCAGAGAAAATGAAAACACTAATTTGAAAATATATGTGCACCTATGTGTTCATTACAACAGTATGTAAAATAGCCAAGATATGGAAGCAACCTAAGTGTCCATCAACAGATGAATAGATAAAGGAGGTACATATAAAATGGAATATTACTCAGCCATAAAAAGGAATAAAATCTTGCCATTTGCATCAACATGGATGAACTTAGAGGGTATTATGCTAAGTGAAATAAGTCAGAGAAAGAAAAATACTGTATGATTTCACTTTTATGTGGAATCTAAAAACAAAACAAATGAACAAACATAACAAAACAGAAACAAGAGTTGTAGATTCAGAGAAGAAACTGTGGTTTCTAAAGTGGTTGCTAAAGAAGAAGAGGGGGTGTGGTGGAGGAGAATAATAGGTGGGGAAGATTAAGAAATAAAAACTTCCAGTTGAAAAATAAATGAGTCACCAGTATGAAATGTATAGTGTGGGGAATATAGTCAATGATTAGGTAATATCTTTGTATGGTGACAAATGATAATTAGACTTAGTGTGGTGATCATTTTGAAATATATAGAATTATTGAATCACTATGTTGTGTAACGGGAACTAACATGGTGTTGTAGGTCAATTATGCTTCAAAAGCAAACAAGCAAGCTCATAGAAGAAGAGATCAGATTTGTGGTTACTGGAGGCAGGAATAGGAGGAGGGGGAATTGGACAAAGGTAGTCAAAAGGTACAAACTTCCAGTTATAAGATAAATAAGGGGTGTAGTGTACAACATGATAAATATGATTAACACTGCTGTATGTTGTATATGAAGTTAAGAGAGTAGATCCTAAGAGTGCTCATCACAAGGGAAAAATATTTTTTTCTACTGCTTTTATTTTGTATCTGTATTAGATGATGGATGTTCACTAAACTTACTGTGATAATCATTTCATGATGTATGTAAGGCAAATCATTATGCTGTATACCTTAAACTTACAAGTGCTGTATGTCAATTATATCTCAGTAAAACTGGAGGAAATAAAAAAGTGGGAGTTTTGGTTTGTTCCTTTGTTTTCTTACCCTTGAATAGAAACCAGACAGATAAGGAACCCAAAATAACACTACCCCCCATTTCAATCAATCTCATATAAATTTTTCCTGCACTGCACTTTTGCAAGTTGTCTAGGATGGCCTGGCGTCAGCTGTTGCTGATGATTAAGTGCCTAGTTGAAGAATTGCCATGCTTGGGGCTGAATTCTATGCAGGGAAGGCACATTTTCTTTCAGGAGGAATAGAGGGAGGCAAACAAGTTTGTTTGGGATAACTTCAACACTGCCAGTGAATTTTACTCCAGTTTTATTCCCATCAATATTTTCAGTTATTGAAAATAGTAAGTATACATTCATTTACTCAATAAGTATATTTTAAGTGACTACCATGTACCCCATGCATTTCAATTTGTTTATTTTACCACCCATCCCACTCACAATTACTGATACACCTTATAAAAATTAGAACAGTCTTAAATAGTTCTTATGTTTAATTTCTAATTAAAAATGAACTCATTATTAATCAGTGCCAATATTAAAAAGCCTTTTTTTTTGGTTATGCATAACTTGAAAATTCCTAGAGTTGTAATTAGAAATAACAGTAATTTGCTCTACTTTTCAGAGAGGGAGTATAGGTTCAAAACATTCAGTTGAATTGATTCCTGTGGAAAATTAATTTTGTGATTACAAATGGTTGGATTAAATGGAATCTTTTGTAATTGTATACATCACAGTATGCCTCCATAACATTTGACCTTTTGATAACTCTCAAGCAAATTCTCTGCTCAACTCTTGATGGACTTAGGAGAATTCACTACTTAAAAGAATGTAAAACTCTCTTTCTTCCTTTTGAGTGTTCATATGACAGTGCAATGTGGAAAGACAGCAATTCCATTGATATTTGATATAAGAGGAAAAGAGATTGAAAAATCCTACCCTGTAAATAGTGAGGACATATTTTATAAGCTTTTGGGGAGGTGAGGGGAGTGTTCAGATAGTGGATGGGAAACTGAGATGAAGAAGTGGAGTAAAAGTTTTTGCACTACAAAAGTCTCAGTATTTATTCAGCTTTCCATGTCCTATTTAGCTTTACTTCCTCTTTTGTGTTCAGCAGTTTATAGGTAATGATGATAGATAAGGTTTTGAGACTATCTCCGAAGCCTGACCCTACTGGCAAGTTGCTCAGAAAACCCACAGTACACTTTCTTTCAGGCATAGCATGGAGGATCAAATCACATTTTAATCTCCTGTTTTCTGGAATATTTCTGCTGGAGGGCAGAGAACAGTTCCATTGTTCTCCTGTGACAGCTTTATGTGTTCTTTAGAGGATGATGAGCAGTAGAATTTCTTTTCTTCTCTTTTCTTTATTCCTTTATATGCCGGCTTTCAAAACTTCACCGTTGAAATATGTGACTTGTCACATCCCATCACTAATAATATCCTCCCATTGAACGTGGGACATAGCTAGTCATACTTCTTAAGTGGATTCTGACCTGAAGGATAAAACAATCACTTTAAGTTCGTCTTCTGTGGTGCTCATATGAACTAGTTGGAATTCAGTCCTGCTGGGGGTGTTTCAAAGACACTGTCGATTGTAAACACTCATCTGTATTTGCCATGTAAATGGATATTTGGAAAACCACATGTTATGCATGATATCTGTATATCAATGTATCTGTGTACCTTCAGATGATATATCAGTCAGAGAGTAACACATTATAAATCAAGGGCTAAACTTTGTGAAACAAAGCAATTACTTGGAGCCAGAATAATGAAGATTCAGAGAAGAGATAGATTAAGGATAAATCCTTGAACAATAGAATTATTTATTCTGAGAATGAGGGCGCAAACCAAGTGTGAGAGTAGGACTAATTAGACTATATTTCAGAAGCCATGAGAAGATTGTCCTAATTTCCAAGAAGTGGTGCAGTGAAAACAGGGCCTATCTTCATCTAGTTATCATTTTACTTCCCACACCCAGAGTGAGGCCTATGGTAAAACAGACTCTCAAGAGATATTTGTTAAATGAATGAATGGATGTAATTCAAGTAAGTGAAAAGCCAAAGATAAGACTGGGTGGGTCAAGATTATATTCTGACCACCTTTAGATAAATATTTGACTTTGTAAGAGACGCTTGTAAGTCATTTCATCTAGCTGACCACTTGCCCTTTTCCGCCTGACAGGCAGATATACTAGTGACTTGATGTTCAATCCACTTTTCATCTACAGTCTTACAGCCTCAAGCAGATAATGCCATTTTGCCATGATGAGAATCATGTACAAACTAGTGTTTTCTTTGATTGAACTTTTGAGTTGAGATGTTACTGATATCCAGAGCTTAGAGCAAAATCTAAAAAGAAGCTGAAAAGACATGAAAAAAAAAAAAAGACCCTTGTACAAGACATTTTTTATTGGCCTGTGCTTCACATATCTTCTCACAGCAAAAACATTCTTAGAAGCCAAATTGTCGCTTCATCAGGAGAGAGTTTTGTTAGTCAGGAGAGCACCAGGCAGGTCAATAGAAATATACTGTAAGCTGACTGGCACTCTGACCCATGTCTAAATTTCATAGTCAAGGCAAGTGTGGGAGCAGAGTTGAGTTTCTCTGATTCAGGTGACACAGATAATATGACATCTGCCTTAATCTTTGTAAAATTTAGCAGCTCACAAGAGGAAGATTACTATAATAGGTCCTTAACTGTTCCCTACCCATATGTTGGATTTGCTCCAATTCTGTCCCCAGAGTGTTGTCAGGTGCATGGTTAGAAAAGGAGAATGTGATCGCTTTGGCCTCACTTGAAATCCTGCAACCTATCCCTGTGGCTTTCAGTGTCAACATCCAAAGTCATTAGAACAGAGTACGAAACCCATCAGGCAGCTCACATTCCCCTTCCCTCGTTTCCTTTTTGAGATTGTATTGAGTACCCACTATATGCCAGGAACTAGGCTCATTGCCAAGGATCCAATGATGAAAAAGGAATATAGACTTGCAGGGTCATTTCCCCCTGCTTCTCAGCCCTAATCTCAAAAATGTTTAAGTGGGCCTTTTTACACAATAATCACGGTGCCTGCCTCTTCTCCCTACTTTTTGCTTGATTCCTACTTGTTCTTAAAAATCCACCTAGGCCCCAGCCCTCCTCTCCCTCTCTAGGACCTGCAGGCCTGCATTTCCACTGCACACCATGTTTTCCTCTCTCGTAGCCCTTGTGTAACGTGCTTTTCTTTGAGAAGAAAGCCTGTGGTTTTCATCTTTCCCTCCAGCAACTTGCGTGATGTCTACCACATAGCAGGTACTTAATAAACCTTAGTTACCTTCTTCTATTACCTTTGAACTTTCTTGATCAAATCTTATTTTTTCAGATGATTACTTTGATGGTGTGGATTTTATTCATTCCTTTGGCAAACATTTCTTGAGAATCTAGTTGGTGTCAGTCATTACACAGGCACAGTTCATTCTCAATTTCTCCAGCAACAATAGTGTTGAAGAACTGGAAACTCAGGTATAATGTCGTCAGTCTCACAGTTCCTGTGTGGCAAAAATGCTTCTCTAACTCAGATCTCCGTGACTCTAAAACCCAAGTTCCTTTTTTATGCCAAGCTTTTTCTTTGAGGATAAAGCACCATTTTAGGTACATTTTATACAGCAAATACAATTATACTACAGTTTAAATTCTGTCATCACAAACTCCTGAAGACCTTCAAATTCACTTATCACTTGATCATAATGACCATATTGTTAAAAATCCCTTTTACAGCCAGGATTGAACATAAGAAGACAGTCACTTAGGACTTTTTTGTTTTCCTATTTTTCAGTAAATTATCAGATGGAAAAACAAAATAATTTTTTGCACTCAGTGCAGGAAGGAGAAAGGTTCAACGTGCACTATACTCTCCCCCCCTACACTTGTGGATTGAGTGTGCTAGTGCTGGTTTGTTTAGAGGCGCTGTTTCAAATTCCTTTCTTCAATCATTCCTCTAACAGAGGCTTAGGGAAAGGTCTTTTCGCCTGTTTCATCTCCCCGTTATAAATTTTATATAAATGCAGGAGCTTGCTTGGTCTATATGTACTGTGGAAACAAGAATGGATGATTGGGGGCTGAGGCTAACAAAGAACAGAGTTAAGCTACAGCTCATTGTTACCAGCGTTTATATAGCAGATCAAAGATGGCTGCAAATTCTTTGACATTCTTTCCACAGAGAAGTGAGGTTATTTTTTGAATTTGAGCAGACTCCGATTGCTTGGACTGATGTCATATTGTAGATATGACACAACGCTGCTTTCTAGGGCCAGACCTTAATACATCGATAGCTGTTACTTTCTCTCTCTTGGACCTCTCACTCTGGATCCCTGATTTACCATGTAAGAAGCCTAACATGGTGACCATGAAAAGCGCATGACTACATGAAGGGGGAAAGAGGCCCATGGAGCCAAGTCTTCCAGATTTATTTGAAAGAAGCCAGGCTTGAACCCCCAGACCAGACCAACCACCAGCTGAGTATTACTGAGTGACTTCAGTTGATGCTACAATCTTCTGGGAACAGGACAGTCTTCCAGACGAATCCCTCCTGAATTCTTAAACTGTGTTAATCCACTAAAGTTTGGGGTAGTTTGTTGACCGTAATATGTAATTAGAACAGTTTGTACCTAGTCATCATTGACAGTTAACTTTAAATGATTCCACATCCACTGTAGGACTCACTGAGGCTAGCTAGATATATTGCACCTTCCTTCTTTCCGTTGGTCGTGCCACCGTGATATATATGCTAGCTAAAGGGGAAGATGTGGGTTATCGTATATTGTTTTTTAAATCTCTCTAACTGATGGCAAACACTGATATTTATTTACCGCGTGAAATTTTCCATATCACACATTCATTTTCTCTCAATATTCTTATATGTCTAGTAAGGTGGTTTGCCAAGTCTGGATTATGCCATCTTGCAGATGGTGAAGCTCAGGCACAGGCTCTGATTACTTCTCTGCAGTCACATAGCTAAGGTTCTCAGAGCACACTGTACTTTTTCCTTGCATACGTCTCAAATTTAATTACATTTAAGGTGATCATCTGCTAAATATCTGTCATACCAACTAGACTTTAAGCTCCAAAAGGTCAATGAGCTTCTCTGTTTTGTTTATCACTCCATACTTAGAACTTAGCCTGTTGCCTGACAGGAAATACTCACTTAGTATTAGTTAAATGAATAAATTAATGAAGAATGGCAGAGCTCTGATTCAAACCTAGGTTTCCCTATTCAGAAAGGCAGTCTCTTTCCATCATACCAATTAGTGATGAGAGGGCACGAGTCATTTAGGAATTTCAGTCAAAGTACACAGCCACCAGTCACACTTTCCTCTTCCCCTCCTCCCTTTTTCACCAGGGCATTTCTTTATGCAGGAAATGTGAGTTTTGAAAAATTTTCTTAGTAATTCTGATATATTTTCCTGTTGAGAACTAAGACACAAACTATTATTATTCTTCCTCTTAAATTACATGTTGTTTCATATGAGGAAATGCTCTGAGAAAATACAGTGGTTTTCTACGTGGAAAGAAATACTCGAAAGCTGAGGAATCTACCTTCATGATTAAATGAATGGAAGATTGAGGGCACAGGGAGAATCTGAGTTAACCGATCATCAGTGGTATGTGAAGACAGTTCACTTTTAGGCATTTCAGCATGTCTTAGCTAATGTAGCTCCCATAAAGAAAACTATGCCGGTTACTTCCACCGTTGTTTACCCAGATGCTTCTGAACTCTGAAAGGCCCTTGAACTAAATGCCAGGTCCTGAGAATTGTTTGTGATCCTTAGGAGCTGCCTGCAGGCCAGCATACCCAGGGAATAAGGAGCTGCCTTCTGAGATCCCTGCCCTTTCCTTTTGTGCCTCTCAGGATTCTCAGCCAACTGAGCAAATGAGAACAGGTGGCCAATACAGTTAGGGAAAAAGTTCTATGAACCTTTTGTTGCTGGCTAGCTAAAACTCACATACGGGAGGAAGTTGAAAGGGACGGAGATAGGAGGAAGGAAAAGGAGAGAGAGAGGGAAAAGGGGGGATGGAGAGAGAGAAAAAGCGTGCACGTGAGCGAGAGAGGGAGAACCTTAGCTCTAGGGAAAATAATTTCCTGGTAATGTATATGTATATATTGACACATCTCAGTGAAAACACTGTTGGATTAGGGTTATGTGTAAAATTAGGTGATTTAAGAACCTTGACTAGTTCTAGTGGACAACTGCTGGTATATTGTATGCCAAACGCCAGATTGCAAGTTGATACTAGAAGTTGCCACATGGATTATCTCAACCGTAACTGAGGAAGAAGATAGAGGAAACACGATATCCTAAGAGGATGTCTGCAAACTGTATTCTACTCAATTTAATAATTATTCCAAGAGAAGCACCACTTCTCCAGAGAAGGTACACTAAGAATCATAAGGCTAGCTCCTAGACATCAAGGGAGGGTTTAAATATATTGTGTTTAATATCCTTACTAAGTTCAGGAAGCGTGCAACCTTTTAAAGGTTTTCATATCAAATTAACTATTAGAAATATTTTGGAAAAAGCAAAGATTAGGCTAAAAATGCTCAAAAGCTCATTTTACAACATCAAATTCTGTCAACTTTTTGGACTATGTCCCATTTTTTTGTTACGTTGAACAAAAATAAATCTTATTAAAGCAACATTCCATAAAGGGTAGAACTTACCTCTTTTGTCCCACTCTAGGCAAAATGCTCTTGTTTGCAGTAGTCCCATGGAGTCCAGCAAGCTAGTAACTTTCTCTACATATTTTAAAGGCTACTTCAACGTGGGACTTTAAAAATACAGCAAAAGAATCTATTGCAAATGATTGATCACAGACCCTGGAATGATTCTATGTTATGTTTACTGTGAAGATTATTACATTGGTATAAATGTATTTAATAAACTAATGGGTAAGTAAAATAGTTTGCTATAAACTTTTCATTCCTCATCACCAAGGAACAGACAGAAATACCTCATGAGCTGTGGTTAAGAAAGTAATCATTGTTATAATTCATTCTAGATTCCAAATTTTACTAACCTTCCTTGATATGCTTCACACCATTTGTGTATCATGCTGACTTATGCTGTGATGTACATTTATTTTTCTTTGAAAAAATATTCTAAGGCCCTGTTACTTAGTCTTTGAATGCTTTACAATCAGAGTACTCAAAGAAGGCTTTATTCAGTTAACTAGTGTGCTTCCTCTTCTATGTTTTGTAAGATTCTGTCTATTTTGTAAGATTCTGTCTTGACACACCCTAGCAACACATGCTCTAACCAGTTAATACTGTAGCTCCCTCTCTAACTTCATTGTTCTCTGACTGTAGCCATTTTATTTTCTTCTCAATCAGCATTCATTCTCTGAATCAGGGAGAAAGTAGATGTTTTAGATATTTTATGGCCGGAAGAGTAATTTCCTCTTTAGGATTTTAGATACCTAGCAGATAGCTGATGCTATTTCTGCAGTCTGGTGCCCCACTCCACCCAATCCTACCCCAGTCTACAGCAGTTCAGTAAAGTGATACTACCTGATTTTGTATATAAGTTCATAAGTATTGCTTTTTATTTTGAACATAATAGTAATTATGGCCATATAACATATTTTTATTCTTTCTCTTTCCACTTAACATTTTATTATACCCCAAATATTTTTATACTTCCCATAACAGAATGAACTGAAGGTATATTAACTTTTTCCTTTCCTTTTAAAATTAATATAAGTCCATTAAAGCAAATTGCAAAATAAAGGGGAGAAAACAAAATTCCACCACTCTGTCTTCTTTATGCAATATGTATATAAAATATACATATCTTTGTATTTTGCCATTTACTTTGCACTAGAAATTATAAGTATATGGGTAAATATCAATTTTTTTCTTATATAAATATTTTTAAAAGATAATTTTTGCTTACAGCAAATATAACAATGTATTGTGGAGTTTAAACCATATGCAGAAGTAAAATGTATGACAACAATAGTACTAAAGCAAGGATATGGAAGAATACTGTTATAAGTTTGTTATATAGATCTGAAATGGGATTATTTCACTTGAAGGTAGACTGTTAAAGATACGTTAAAGATGTACATTATATATGTGAAAGCAAGCACTAAAATAGCACAGAGTTATAGCTAATAATCCAACTAAGGACAGATAATTGAATCACTAAATAGAATCAATCCAGAAGACAGAAAAAGAGGGAAAAGGGAACTAAGAAGAGCTGAAACAAATAGAAAAGAAATCACAAGCTGATAGATTTAAACCTAAATGTAACAATAATCACATTAAATCTCAGTGGTCTAAACACCCAAATTTAAAAGGGAGAGTGAGACTGGATAATAATTTTAAAAAAGACCCAACTATCTGTTGCTTGGAAAAAAGTTTTGGAAAACAGAAGTAAAATCACTCACTCATAATGCCAGTACAATCATTGCGGTACTGGCATTATCAGTGAGTGTATTTGTATTTATTCCTTTCTATTCTTTTTTCTTAGGTATATTTTCTTGTTTGCTACTGTGGCGTGTATACAGCTTTCTTTCTGTTTTTCTCACTTAAAGAATCTTGCTATATGGAAATGGGTTTAAACCTCGATGGTTCACAATAGTCCATTCTCTAGCAGTTATGAATTCAGAACCAAGTTTCTATATTAGCCAAATAAAAACTTGTCAAAGGTGTCCAATATGATCAGCAATAGGATATAAAATAAGATGAGATCCTATTCCCAGAAATTAAAAATATCTTTCCTTAAAATGGCCTATTTTGGGGTAAATGGATCATGGTAGTATTCAACAGTAAATGTTGATGATTCATTGTCTAGTTAGATCACATATCCTTAAATATGTAACTATTGAACTAACTGTAATCTTTCTGTGATGACTTAGAAAGTTCTTTTGAAATATGTTTATTGTGTTTAGGATTATCTTACAGCATCATTTATCCCTGAATTATTAAAACACAAAATTGCCTAGTAATAAAGATTTCTGGTTCATAGACTACTGAAGCAACCACTTTTGGATGAGCTTCTGTATGTACAGCTTTTAGCTCAGTACTTCACATACAGTATTCACTCAGGAAATACTATTGATATTCTTTTTATTAATTGTGCTGTCTTTATATTTTTATTTTAGTATAAATATTTATATTAAGCTTTTTTAAAAAACATCTTTATTGAAGTATAATTGCTTTAAAATGGTGTGTTAGTTTCTACTTTATAACAAAGTGAATCAGCTATACATATACATATATCCCCATATCTCCTCCCTCTTGCATCTCCCTCCCATACTCCCTATCCCACCCCTCTGGGAGGTCACAAAGCACCGAGCTGATCTACCTTCGCTATGCAGCTGCTTCCCACAGCTATCTATTTTACATTTGGTAGTATATATAAGTCCGTGCCACTCTCTCACTTCGTCCCAGCATACCCTTCCCCCTCCCCGTGTCCTCAAGTCCATTCTCTATGTCTGTGTCTTTATTCCTGTCCTGCCCCTAGGTTCTTCAGAACCATTTTTTTTTTAAGATTCCATATATATGTGTTAGCATACGATATGTTTTTCTCTTTCTGACTTACTTCACTCTGAGTGCCAGAATCTAGGTCCATCCACCTCACTACAAATAAATCAATTTCGTTTCTTTTTATGGCTGAGTAATATTCCATTGTATATATGTGCCACATCTTCTTTATCCATTCATCTGTTGATGGACAATTAGGTTGCTTCCATGTCCTGGCTATTGTAAATAGAGCTGCAATGAACATTGTGGTACATGACTCTTTTGGAATTATGGTTTTCTCAGGGTATATGCCCAGGTATCAGATTGCTGGGTCGTATGGTAGTTCTATTTTAAGTTTTGTAAGGAACCTCCATACTGTTCTCCATAGTGTCTGTATCAGTCTACATTCCCACCAACAGTGAAAGAAAGTTCTCTTTTCTCCACACCCACTCCAGGATTTATTGTTTGTAGATGTTTTGTTTTTGTTTTTGTTTTTGTTTTTGCGGTATGCGGGCCTCTCACTGTTGTGGCCTGTCCCATTGTGGAGCACAGGCTCCAGACGCGCAGGCTCAGTGGCCATGGCTCACGGGCCCAGCTGCTCCATGGCATGTGGGATCTTCCTGGACTGGGGCATGAACCCGTGTCCCCTGCATCAGCAGGTGGACTCTCAACCACTGTGCCACCAGGGAAGCCCTGTAGATTTTTTGATGATGGCCATTCTGACTGGTGCAAGGTGATACCTCACTATAGTTTTTTTTTTTCTTTTTGTGGTATGCGAACCTCTCACTGTTGTGACCTCTCCTGTTGCAGAGCGCAGGCTCCGGACACACAGGCTCAGCGGCCATGGCTCACGGGCCTAGCCGCTCCGTGGCATGTGGGATCTTCCCGGACTGGGGCATGAACCCATGTCCCTGCATTGACAGGCGGACTCTCAACTACTGCACCACCAGGGAAGCCCCCTCACTGTAGTTTTGATTTGAATTTCTGTAATGATTAGTGATGTTGAGCGTCCTTTCATATGTTTGTTGGCAATTTGTATATCTTCTTTGGAGAAATGTCTATTTAGATCTTCTGTCCATTTGTGGATTGGGTTGTTTGCTTTTGTGATATTGAGATTCATGAGCTGTTTGTAAATTTTGGAGATTAATCATTTGTCAGTTGCTTCATTTGCAAATATTTTCTCCCATTCAGAGGGTTGTCTTTTTGTCTTGTTTATGGTTTCCTTTGTTCTGCAAAAGATTTGAAGTTTCATTAGGTCCCATTTATTTTTGTTTTTATTTCCATTTCTCTAGGAGGTGGGTCAAAAAGGATCTTGCTATGATGTATGTCATGAAGTGTTCTGTCTATGTTTTCCTCTAAGAGTTTGATAGTGTCTGGCCTTACATTTAGGTCTTTAATCCATTTTGAGTTTATTTTTGTGTGTGGTGTTAGGGACTGTTCCTATTTCATTCTTTTACATGTAGTTGTCCAGTTTTCCCATCACCACTTATTGCAGAGGCTGTCTTTTCTCCATTGTATATTCTTGCCTCCTTTATCAAAAATAAGATGAACATATGTGAGTGGGTTTATCTTTGGGCTTTCTATCCTTTCCCATTGATCTATATTTCTGTTTTTGTGCCAGTACCATACTGTCTTGATTACTGTAGCTTTGTAGTATAGTCTGAAGTCAGAGAGCCTGTTTCCTCCAGCTCCATTTTTCCTTCTCAAGATTTCTTTGGCTATTCAGAGTCTTTGTGTTTCCATACAAATTGTGAATTTCTTTGTTCTAGTTCTGTGAAGAATTCCACTGGTAGTTTGATAGTGATTGCATTGAATCTGTAGATTGCTTTGGGTGGTATAGTCATTTTCACAATGTTAATTGTTCCAATCCAAGAACATGGTGTACCTCTCCATCTGTTTGTATCATCTTTAATTTCTTTCATCAGTGTCTTATAGTTTTCTGCATACAGGTCATTTGTCTCCTTAGGTAGGTTTATTCCTAGGTATTTTGTTGTTGTTGTTGCAGTGGTAAATAGGAGTGCTTCCTTAAATTCACTTTCAGATTTTTCATCATTAGTGTATAGGAATGCAAGAGATTTCTGTGCATTAATTTTGTATCCTGCTACTTTACCAAATTCATTGATTAGCTCTAGTAGTTTTCTGGTAGCATCTTTAGGATTCTCTATGTATAGCATCATGTTACCTGCAAACTGTGACAGCTTTACTTCTTCTTTTCCTTCTTGGATTCCTTTTATTGCTTTTTCTTCTCTTGTTGCTGTGGCTAAAATTTCCAAAACAATGTTGAATAACCGTGGTGAGAGTGGGCAACCTTGTCTTGTTCCTAATCTTAGAGGTTTCAGTTTTTCACCATTGAGAACGATGTTGGCTGTGGATTTGTTATATATGGCCTTTATTATGTTGAGGTAAGTTCCCTCTATGCCTACTTTCTGCAGAGTTTTTATCATAAATGGGTGTTGAATTTTGTCAGAAGCTTTTCTGCATCTATTGAGATGATCATATAGTTTTTCTCCTTCAATTTGTTAATATGGTGTATCACATTGATTGATTTGCATATATTGAAGAATCCTTGCATTCCTCGATTAACCCCACTTGATCATGGTATATGATCCTTTTAATGAGCTGTTGGATTCTGTTTGCTAGTATTTTGTTGAGAAGTTTTGCATCTATGTTCATCAGTTATATTGGCCTGTAGTTTTCTTTCTTTGTGACATCTTTATCTGGTTTTGGTATCATGGTGATGGTGGCCTCGTAGAATGAGTTTGGGAGTCTTCCTCCCTCTACTGTATTTTGGAAGAGTATGAGAAGGATAGGTGTTAGCTCTTCTCTAAATGTTTGATAGAATTCGCCTGTGAAGCCATCTGGTCATGGGCTTTTGTTTGTTGGAAGACTTTTAATCCCAGTTTCAGTGCTTGTGATTGGTCTGTTTATATTTTGTATTTCCTCCTGGTTCAGTCTCAGAAGTTTGAGATTTTCTAAGAATTTGTCCATTTCTTCCAGGTTGTCCATTTTATTGGCCTATAGTTGCTTGTAGTATCTCTCATGATCCTTTATATTTCTGCAGTGTCAGTTGTTACTTCTTTTTCTTTTCTAATTCTATTGATTTGAGTCTTCTCCTTTTTTTCTTGATGTGTCTGACTAATGGTTTATCAGCTCAAAGAACCAGTTTTTAGTTTTATTGATGTTTGCTATTGTTTCTTTCATTTCTTTTTCATTTATTTCTCATCTGATCTTTATGATTTCTTTCCTTCTGCTAGCTTTTGGGTTTTTTTATTCTTGTTTCCCTAAGTGCTTTATGTGTAAGATTAAGTTGTTTATTTGATATATTTCTTGTTTCTTAAGGTAGGATTATATTGCTATAAACTTCCCTCTTAGAACTGCCATAGGATTTAGTTCATCGTGTTTTCATTGTCATTTGTTTCTAGGTACTTTTTGATTTCCTCTTTGATTTCTTCAGTGATCTGTTGGTTATTAAGTACTGTATTGCTTAGCCTCCATGTGTTTATATTTTTTACAGGTTTTTTCCTGTAACTGATATTTAGTCTCATAGTGCTGTGGTCAGAAAAGATACTTGATACAATTTCAATTTTCTTAAAATTACCAAGGCTTGATTTGTGACCCAAGATATGATCTATCCTGGAGAATGTTCCATGAGCAGTTGAGAAGAAAGTATATTCTGTTGTTTTTGGATGGAATGTCGTATAAATATCAATTAAGTCCATCTTGTTTAATGTATCATTTAAAGCTTGTATTTCCTTATTTATTTTCATTTTGGATGATCTGTCCATTGGTGAAAGTGAGCTGTCAAAGTCCCCTACTATGACTATGTTACTGTCAATTTCCCCCTTTTTGGTAGTTAGTATTTACGTTATGTATTGAGGTGCTCCTATGCTGGGTTCATAAATATTTACAACTGTTATATCTTCTTCTTGGATTGGTCCCTTGATCATTATGTAGTGTCCTTCTTTGTCTCTTGTAATAGTCTTTGTTTTAAAGTCTATTTTGTCTGATATGGAATTGCTACTCCAGCTTTCTTTTGATTTCCATTTGCATGGAATATCTTTTTCCATCCTCTCACTTTCAGTCTGTATGTGTCCCTTGGTCTGAAGTGGGTCTTTTGTAGACAGCATATGTACGGGTCTTGTTTTTGTATCCATTCAGCCAGTCTGTGTCTTTTGGTTGGAACATTTTGTCCATTTACATTTAAGGTAATTATCAATATGTATGTTCCTCTTACCATTTTCTTAATCGTTTTGGGTTTGTTATTGTAGGCCTTTTCCTTCTCTTGTGTTTCCTGCCTAGGAAACATTTGTTGTAAAGGTGGTTTGTTGGTGCTGTACTCTCTTAGCTTTTGCTTCTCTGTGAAGGTTGTAATTTTCCTTTGATTCTGAATGAAATCCTTGCTGGGTAGAGTAATCTTGGTTGTAAGTTTTCCCCTTTCATCACTTTAAATATGTCATGCCACTCTCTTCTGGCTTGCAGAGTTTCTGCTGAAATATCAGCTATTAACTTTATGGGGATTCCCTTGTATGTTGTTTGTTGTTTTTCCCTTGCTGCTTTTAATATTTTTCTTTGTACTTAATTTTTGATAATTTGATTAATATGTGTCTTGGCGTGTTTCTCCTTGGATTTATCCTGTATGGGACTCTCTTTGCTCCCTGTACTTGATTAAGTATTTCCTTTCCCATGTTAGGGAATTTTTCAACTATAATCTCTTCAAATATTTTCTCAGTCCCTTTCATTTTCTCTTCTTCCCTGGGACCCTGATAATTTAAATGCTGGTGTGTTTAATGTTGTCAAAGAGGTCTCTGAGACTGTCCTCATTTCTTTTCATTCTTTTTTCTTTTATTCTGCTCTGCAGTAGTTATTTCCACTATTTTTTCTTCCAGGTCTCTTATCCGTTCTTCTGCCTCATTTATTCTGCTATTGATTCCTTGTAGAGAATTTTTAATTTCATTTATTGTGTTGTTCATCATTGTTTGTTTGCTCTTTAGTTTTTCTAGGTCCTTGTTAAATGTTGCATTTTCTCCTTTCTATTCCACGATTTTGGATCATCTTTTCTATGACTATTTTGAATTATTATTTTTCAGGTAGACTGCCTATTTTCTCTTCTTTTGTTTGGTCTAGTGTGTCTTTACCTTGCTCCTTTATCTGCTGTTTTTCTGTCTTCTCATTTTCCTTCACTTACTGTGTTTGGGGGTCTCCTTTTCGCAGGCTGCAGTTTCATATTTCTCATTGTTTTTGGTGTCTGTCCCCAGTTGCTCTGGTTGGTTCAGTAGGTTGTTTAGGTTTCCTTGTGGAATGGACTAGTGCCTGTGTTCTGGTGGATGAGGCTGGATCTTTTTTTTCTGGTGGGCAGGTCCACGTCTGGTGGTGTGTTTGAGGGTATCTGTGACTTTATTATGATTTTAGGCAGCCTCTCTGCTAGTGGATGGGGTTGTGTTCCTTTCTTGCTTGTTGTTTGGCATAGGGTGTGCATCTTGCTGTAGCTTGCTGGTCATTGAGTGGAGCTTGGTCTTGCCATTGAGATGGAAATCTCTGGGAGATTTTCTCCATTTGATATTACGTGCAGCTCAGAGGTCTCAGGTGGATCAGTGTCCTGAACTCAGCTCTGCCACCTCAGGGGCACAGCCCTGATACCCAGCCGGAGCATCAAGACCCTGTCATACACAGGGCTCAGAATAAAAGGGAGAAAAAAAGGAAAGAAAGAAAGAAAGAAGGAAGGAAGGAAAGAAAGAAAGAAAGAAAGAAAGAAAGAAAGAAAGAAAGAAAGAAAGAAAGAGAGAGAAAGAAAGGAAGAAGGGAGGGAGGGAGGAAAGAAAGAAGGAAGGAAGAAAGAAAGAAGGAGAAAGAAAGAAAAAGAAAGAAAAAGAAGAAGGAATAAAATAAAGTTATTAAAATAAAAAATTATTATTAAAAAAATTTTTAAATAATTTTTAAAAAAAGAAGGAAAGAAAGAAAGAAGAGAGCAACCAAACCACAAAACAAATCCGCTAATGATAACAAGTGCTAAAAACTATTCTTAAAAAAAAACCAAACGGACAGTCAGAACCCTAAGACAAATGTTAAAGCAAAGCTATACAGACAAAATCTCACACAGACATACACATACACACTCACAAAAAGAGGTAAAGGGGAAAAAAATATATTGTTGTTCCCAAAGTTCACCTCCTCAATTTGGGATGATTTGTTGTCTGTTCAGGTATTCCACAAATGCAGGGTACATCAAGTTGATTGTGGAGATTTAATCTGCTGCTCCTTAGGCTGCTGGGAGAAATTTCCCTTTCTCTTCTTTGTTCGCACAGCTCCTGGGGTTCAGCTTTGGATTTGGCCCCGCCTCTGTGTGTAGGTCGCCTGAGGGCATCTGTTCTTGGCTCAGACAGGAGGTAAGGTAGCAGGTGACTGCGGGGCTCTGGCTCAGTTAGGCTGGGGGGAGGGAGGGGCACAGAGTGCGGGGTGAGTCTGCGGCGGCAGAGGCCGGCGTGACATTGCACTAGCCTGAGGCACACCGTGCGTTCTCCCGGGGAAGTTGTCCCTGGATCACGGGACCCTGGCAGTGGCGGGCTGCACAGGCTCCCGGGAGGGGAGGTGTGGATAGTGACCTGTGCTCGCACACAGGCTTCTTGCTGGCGGCAACAGCAGCCTTAGTGTCTCATGCCCATCTCTGGGGTCCGTGCTGATGGCCGCGGCTCACGCCCGTCTCTGGAGCTCCTTTTTAAAGCAGCGTTTTTAATCCCCTCTCCTCTTGCACGAGAAAACAAAGAGGCAAGAAAAAGCCTCTTGCCTCTTCAGCAGCTCCAGACTTTCCCGGACTCCCTCCTGGCTAGCTGTGGTGCACTAGCCCCCTTCAGGCTGTGTTCACACAGCCAACCCCAGTCCTCTCCCTGGGATGTGACCTCCGAAACCCGAGCCTCAGCTCCCAGTCCCCACCTGCCCCGGCGGGTGAGCAGACAAGCCTTTCGGGCTGGTGAGTGCCGGTAGGCACTGACCCTCTGTGCGGGAATCTCTCCGCTTTGCCCTCCGCACCCCTGTTGCTGCGCTCTCCTCCGTGGCTCCGAAGCTTTCCCCCCCGCCACCCGCAGCCTCCGCCCGCGAAGGGGCTTCCTAGTGTGTGGAAACCTTTCCTCCTTCATAGCTCTCTCCCACTGGTGCGGTCCCGTCCCTATTCTTTTGTCTCTGTTTTTTCTTTTTTCTTTTGCCCTACCCAGGAACGTGGGGGAGTTTCTTGCCTTTTGGGAGGTCTGAGATCTTCTGCCAGCGTTCAGTGGGTATTCTGTAGTTGTTCTGTAGATGTATTTCTGATGTATCTGTGGGGAGGAAGGTGATCTCCACGTCTTACTCTTCCGCTATCTTGAAGTTCCTCTTCTCAGTTACTTCTTATTATCATTCTCTTATTCCTAAATGCCATCATAAGTAGAATATTCTTACTCCAATTGCTAACTATGATACTGGATTCTTTCCACATTTTCTGCATTGACCTGTAGGTACCATTTATAAGGGCATGTAACAAGAAAGCATGTAATGTGTATGATATATGTAAAGAGTAAACTTGGGATACTATTCATAAATAGGAAGTAATTCTCAGCAAATTCATCAATTAGGGTCATCCTAGTGTTTCTATTGTGATGGATAATGAAGGATGGCAATTTACTTTCTGTTTTTACCCTGTATCTTAAGACCCTCATTAATGGAGTGATTGATACATGGAAATCAATCCGTGATACAGTGGAAATTTGCAATTGATTTTTCCATGATACCAGGAAAATTGCAACTGATTTATATTTGTGTGGGTTTTTTTTTCAAAAATATTGTCTCAGATAAGTAGTAATTCCTGGAATAAAGGAACACTTTATCACAAGAAACTAAATAAATATGGGAGAATGATCCCAATTAATGAATGCATTAAATACTGTATCTTTTTCCAAATCTAAAACTCAGTTCATCTCTAGTTTTCTAACATTGCCATGCTAAAAATAATAGTAATTCAACTGTTTAAGAATAAATGTGTACATTATAAAACTTGTAAATACAAAGATATGCCTCCTATGGAATGAGTGTGAGTTCTGTTGAGAATATTCTGGAACATGGGAAGGAGAAGGAGGCAGTGGTAAGGAAGCCATAGAACACAGGTTTTAATATGCACATATTAGCTCATATTTTTGGATGAGTAAACATGAATTTATAGGGGTCAGAATATTTAAAATTATGCCTGTCATTGAAACTGTGAAACATAAGTATATAATTTTTTTTTGCCTTTATAATTTTCTGTATCAAATCTGAAACCATTACATGTAAAAAATGCCACTGAAGTCTCTTTTTGCTTAAATAATTATTTTAATAATAAACATGTCTGTTTAATGAGCATCACTTTACTAATCAAAATGTTACATATGCTCAAGAAAAGGTATTTGTATGCCAGCTGGCAAAGAGGAATATTACTCAATTTTTTTCTTGTTGTTTATTCAATAATTATTAAATTTCAACTGTGTTTTGGAATGAGGTGGGGCATCCAAGTAATGTATAGCTCAGGCCATATAACAGGCTACTGTTGGCAATAAGACAGATTAATAGAAAGGGTCTTGGTCACAAGGAGTAGCAGTTTCCTCAGTGACTTACAGTGAATTTTATAGGTTACCTATCAGTTTGTGTTATTAGAGGTAAAATGTAGAAGATCCTGACACCAAATAGTCCTAAGGCCTACTTGAAAAAGGCCTTTGTGTTTCAGACAAATTCCTTGGTGTTGAATAGTGTTGAAGAAGGTTTCTTTGAACACTTAGTCTGGTGTCCAGCATATAGTGGTCCATCAGTTAATGTCAAATAAAAGAGTGGATGTGTGAACAGCTGGCAGAGTGAGGAAACATGGGGAGTGAGGCATGGGGAACAGTGCTTGACATTAGAGAGAAATGTTACAGTTCTTCCTTGATGGTTGTAAACCTGCTTTGTCTCTCAATTTCTGAATAGTTGCAAACAATTGTAAGGAACCTCAACCACGTTAATTTTGGCCTTTATTCATATTTTATGTAATAGCTGATATATTTAGAAAATGGGGCATGAAAATAAAATAAGCACCCATGAATCCACCATTGGACCTAAAGAACCTAAGGGCCAGAACTTGATTTCTAATGTTGAAGCTATTTTTGTTTGTTATTAATTAATCCATCCTTGTGCCACTCCTGTGTGGGTAGCCATTATGTCTTTTCACCACATATTTTAAACCACATATTGATAGTTTTACCACATATTTATGTTTTTAAACGTTTGTCTTACCTTGATTTTTTTTTGAACTTTATAAATACTCTGTCATACTACAAATGATAATTTTGGCCTAAATAGTTGCCTATAGCTGAGTATATTTACTTTTACCGCTGTATAATATTCATAAAGTGATTATCCTTTCTCCTTTGTGTGGACATGTGATTTGCCTATGGCTGCTTTCTTTTCTTTATTTAATTTATTTTTTTCTATTAACATGCTGGTATCAATATGCTCCTAAAGTATAAACTCCACCTGGACAGGGACGTTTGTCTATTGATTTTTTTTTTTTAACCTAGAAAGGGGCCTGATGTAATGAGCACTCAATAAATGTTTGTCACTGTTGAGAGGAAAAAAGAACAAAAAATATTGTATGTGATTCCTAAATGTACCTGTGCAAGAGGTTTCCTCATATATATATTTATGCATAGATACTGTTCAAAATTTTGCTCACATATCCTCAGACAGAATTTTGAAAACTTGTGTGATTCTTCACACATTTTTAAGTTGGTACCTTTTTTTAAAATCAACTGTTTAAATGATTGCAAATGACGTAATTTCTGGTATATTTGTATATTGACATTTTAAACTGACACTGTAATATCCTTTTTAAAAATAGATCGAATGGAATACAAATACCATTGTACTTTTTAACCCGTTACCATTTACTTGTAAAATGCTGATGAAAAGGTCTTTTGTAAAAGCCAGAAATTTTATATATTTTTCTCCTGGAGTCATATTTTCATTTCATTACCCCCACAGAATTTTATCCGAATGCAGTATGTATTTGCGCTATATTTTCATTAGTAACCCTATTATACTTTACGATAAAAATTATGTATATAAACTTGATTTTTAAAAAAAAAATTTTGCCTTTAAAACTCTTAAATGTTAATTATTTTCTGGATTTAGTTACCATAACAATTGTTATTAGTGCACAGTTGGTTAAAGCCATTTTGAAAAATAATTATTGAACATAAAGTAAAACTTTATTTGGAAATGCATCTCTTCAGATGGATCTGACTGTTATTTTTCTGTTTGTTCCTAGTTCTAGGATGACTATCATCAACTGCTGGAACGAGACAGATCCAGTGGAAATTCATGGTAAGAGAAAGTATTGGGCCACCAGTAAGTGTGGGGCTTACCCAAAGTACTGGAGTAATCATTGCTAAGTATGCATTGTGCATAGTAGAATTTTCTATTCCCATAGGAAGGAATCAAAAAGTAGAGAAGTGGTTCACAAGTGCCAGAAAGGATATTTATTACTGAGTCAAAACCAGATACGTTTTTAAAGTGTCTGATGATTTTTTCTGGTAAAATTCAGGGAAATGTTTCTCTTATGAATAGTAAATGTTGAAGAAAATAAAAAACACTTTTTTTTTACATCTTTATTGGAGTATAATTGCTTTACAATGGTCTGCCAGTTTCTGCTTTATAACAAAGTGAATCAGTTATACATATACATATGTTCCCATATCTCTTCCCTCTTGCATCTTGCTCCCTCCCACCCTCCCTATCCCACCCCTCTAGGTGGTCACAAAGCACCGTCCCTGTGCCGTCCCTGTGCTATGTTGCTGCTTCCCACTGGCTATCTATTTTACGTTTGGTACTGTATATATGTCCATGCCACTCTCTTGCTTTGTCCCAGCGTACCCTTCTCCCTCCCCATATCCTCAAGTCCATTCTCTAGTAGGTCTGAGTCTTTATTCCTGTCTTACCCCTAGGTTTTTCATGACTTTTTTTTTCCCTTAAATTCCATATATATGTGTTAGCATACGGTATTTGTCTTTCTCTTCCTGACATACTTCACTCTATATGACAGACTCGAGGTCCATCCACCTCATTACAAATAGCTCAATTTCGTTTCTTTTTATGGCTGAGTAATATTCCATTGTATACATGTGCCACATCTTCTTTATCCATTCATCCAATAATGGACACTTAGGTTGTTTCCATCTCGTGGCTATTGTAAATAGAGATGCAGTGAACATTTTGGTACATGACTCTTTTTGAATTATGGTTTTCTCAGGGTATATGCCCAGTAGTGGGATTCCTGGGTCATATGGAAGCTCTATTTGTAGTTTTTTTAAGGAACCTCCATACTGTTCTCCATAGTGGCATACCAATTCACATTCCCACCAGCAGTGCAAGAGTGTTCCCTTTTCTCCACACCCTCTCCAGCATTTATTGTTTCTAGATTTTTTGATGATGGCCATACTGACTGGTGTGAGATGATATCTCATTGTAGTTTTGATTTGCATTTCTCTAATGATTAATGATGTTGAGCATTCTTTCATGTGTTTGTTGGAAATCTGTATATCTTCTTTGGAAAAATGTCTATTTAGGTCTTCTGCCCATTTTTGGATTGGGTTGTTTGTTTTTTTGTTATTGAGCTGTATGAGCTGCTTATAAATTTTGGAAATTAATCTTTTGTCAGTTGCTTCATTTGCAAATATTTTCTCCCAGTGTGAGGGTTGTCTTGTGGTCTTGTTTATGGTTTCCTTTGCTGTGCAAAAGCTTTGAAGTTTCATTGGGTCCCATTTATTTATTTTTGTTTTTATTTCCATTTCTCTAGGAGGTGGGTCAAAAAGGATCTTGCTGTGATGTATGTCATAGAGTGTTCTACCTATGTTTTCCTCTAAGAATTTGTTAGTTTCTGGCCTTACATTTAGGTCTTTAATCCATTTTGCGCTTATTTTTGTGTATGGTGTTAGAGAGTGATCTAATCTCATACTTTTACATGTACCTGTCCAGTTTTCCCAGCACCACTTATTGAAGAGGCTGTCCTTTCTCCACTGTATATTCCTGCCTCCTTTATCAAAGATAAGGTGACCATATGTGCATGGGTTTATCTCTGGGCTTTCTATCCTGTTCCATTGATCTATGTTTCTGTTTTTGTGCCAGTACCATACTGTCTTGATTACTGTAGCTTTGGAGTATAGACTGAGGTCAGAGAGCCTGATTCCTACAGCTCTGTTTTTCATTCTCAAGATTGCGTTGGCTATTCGGGATCGTTTGTCTTTCCATATAAATTGTGAAATTTTTTGTTCTAGTTCTGTGGAAAATGCCAGTGGTAGTTTGATAGGGATTGCATTGAATCTATAGATTGCTTTGGGTAGTAGAGTCATTTTCACAATGTGGATTCTTCCAATCCAAGAACATGGTATATCTCTCCATCTATTTGTATCATCGTTAATTTCTTTCATCAGTGTCTTATGATTTTCTTCATGCAGATCTTTTGTCTCCTTAGGTAGGTTTATTCCTAGATATTATATTCTTTGTGTTGCAATGGTTAACGGGAGTGTTTTCTTGATTTCACTTTCATATTTTTCATCAGTAGTCTATAGGAATGCTAGAGATTTCTGTGCATTAATTTTGTATCCTGCTACTTTACCAAATTCATTGATTAGCTCTAGTAGTTTTCTGGTAGCATCTTTAGGATTCTCTATGTATAGTATCATGTCATCTGCAAACAGTGACAGTTTTACTTCTTCTTTTCTCATTTGGATTCCTTTTATTTCCTTTTCTTATCTTATTGCTGTGGCTAAAACTTCCAAAACTATGTAGAATAAGAGTGGTGAGAGGGCGAAACCTTGTCTTGTTCCTGATCTTAGTGGAAATGCTTTCAGTTTTTCACCATTGAGGAAGATGTTGGCTGTGGATTTGTCATATATGCCTTTTATTATGTTGAGGAAAGTTTCCTCTATGCCCACTTTCTGGAGAGTTTTTATCATAAATGGGTGTTGAATTTTTTTTTTTTTTTGTTGCAGTACGCGGGCCTCTCACTGTTGTGGCCTCTCCCGTTGCGGAGCACAGGCTCCGGAGGCGCAGGCTCAGCGGCCATGGCTCACAGGCCCAGCCGCTCCGCGGCACATGGGATCTTCCCAGACCGGGGCACGAACCCGTGTCCCCTGCATCGGCAGGCGGACTCTCAACCACTGCGCCACCAGGGAAGCCCATGGGTGTTGAATTTTGTCAAAAGCTTTCTCTGCATCTATTGAGATGGTCATATGGTTTTTCTCCTTCAATTTGTTAATATGGTGTATCATGTTGATTGATTTCCTTATATTGAAGAATCCTTGCATTCCTAGAATAAACTCCACTTGATCATGGTATATGATCCTTTTAATGTGCTGTTGGATTCTGTTTGCTAGTATTTTGTTGAGGATTTTTGCATCTATGTTCATCAGTGATATTGGCCTGTAGTTTTCTTTCTTTGTGACATTCTTGTCTGTTTTTTGTGTCAAGGTGATGGTGGCCTCATAGAATGAGTTAGGGAGTGTTCTTCCCTCTGCTATATTTTGGAAGAGTTTGAGAAGGATAGGTGTTAGCTCTTCTCTAAATGTTTGAAAGAATTGGCCTGTGAATCCATACGGTCCTCGGCTTTTGTTGGAAGATTTTTAATCGCAGTTTGAATTTCAGTGCTTGTGATTGGTCTGTTCATATTTTCTATTTCTTCCTGATTCAGTCCTGGCAGGTTGTGCATATCTAAGAATTTGTCCATTTCTTCCAGGTTGTCCATTTTATTGGCATAGAGTTGCTGGTAGTAATCTCTCATGATCTTTTGTATTTCTGCAGTGTCAATTGTTACTTCTCCTTTTTCATTTCTAATTCTATTGATTTGAGTCTTCTCCCTCTTTTTCTTGTTGAGTGTGGGTAATGGTTTATCAATTTTGTTTATCTTCTCAAAGAACCAGCTTTTAGTTTTATTGATCTTTGCTATTGTTTCCTTCATTTCTTTTTCATTTATTTCTGATCTGATTTTTATGATTTCTTTCCTTCTGCTAACTTTGGGGTTTTTTTGTTCTTCTTTCTTTAATTGCTTTAGGTGCAAGGTTAGGTTGTTTATTCGAGATGTTTCCTGTTTCTTAAGGTAGGATTGTATTGCTGTAAACTTCCCTCTTAGAACTGCTTTTGATGCATCCCATAGGTTTTGGATCGTCGTGTCTCCATTGTCATTTGTTTCTAGGTATTTTTTGATTTCTTCAGTGATCACTTCGTTATTAAGTAATGTATTGTTTACCCTCCATATGTTTGTATTTTTTGCAGATTTTTTCCTGTAATTGATATCTAGTCTCATAGCGTTGTGGTCAGAAAGCATACTTGATACAATTTCAATTTTCTTAATTTTACCAAGCTTGATTTGTGACCCAAGATATGACCTATCCTGGAGAATGTTCCATGAGCACTTGAGAAAAATGTGTATTCTGTTGTTTTTGGATGGAATGTCCTCTAAATATCAATTAAGTCTATCTAGTTTAATGTATCATTTAAATCTTGTGTTTCCTTTTTTATTTTCATTTTGGATGATCTGTCCATTGGTGAAAGTGGGGTGTTAAAGTCCCCTACGATGAATGTGTTACTTTCTATTTCTCCTTTTATGGCTGTTAGTATTTGCCTTATGTATTGAGGTGCTCCTATGTTGGGTGCATAAATATTTACAATTGTTATATCTTCTTCTTGGATCGATCCCTTGATCATTATGTAGTGTCCTTCTTTGTCTCTTGTAATAGTCTTTATTTTAAAGTCTATTTTGTCTGATGTGAGAATAGCTACTCCAGCTTTCTTTTGGCTTCCATTTGCATGAAATATTTTTTTCCATCCCCTTACTTTCAGTCTGTATGTGTCTCTAGGTCTGAAGTGGGTCTCTTGTAGACAGCATATATATGGATCTAGTTTTTGTATCCATTCAGCCAATCTGTGTCTTTTGGTGGGAGCATTTAGTCCATTTACATTTAAGGTAATGATCGATATGTATGTTCCTATTCCCATTTTCTTAATTGTTTTGGGTTTGTTATTGTAGGTGTTTTCCTTCCCTTGTGTTTCTTGCCTAGAGAAGTTCCTTTAGCATTTGTTGTAAAGCTGGTTTGGTGGTGCTGAACTCTCTCAGGTTTTGCTTGTCTGTAAAGTTTTTAATTTCTCCATCAAATCTGAATGAGATCCTTGCTGGGTAATCTTGGTTGCAGCTTTTTCTCTTTATCACTTTATATATGTCCTGCCAGTCCATTCTGGCTTGCAGAGTTTCTGCTAAAAGATCAGCTGTTAACCTTATGGGGATTCCCTTGTGTGTTATTTGTTGTTTTTCCCTTGCTGCTTTTAATATATTTTCTTTGTATTTAATTTTTGACAGTTTGATTAATATGTGTCTTGGCGTATTTCTCCTTGGATTTATCCTGTATGCGACTCTCTGTGCTTCCTGGACTTGATTATTTCCTTTCACATATTAGGGAAGTTTTCAACTATAACCTCTTCAAATATTTTCTCAGTCCCTTTCTTTTTCTCTTCTTTTTCTGGAACACATATAATTTGAATGTTGGTGTGTTTAATGTTGTCCCAGAGGTCTCTGAGACTGTTCTCAGTTCTTTTCATTCTTTTTTCTTTATTCTGCTCTGCAGTAGTTATTTCCTCTATTTTATCTTCCAGGTCACTTATCCGTTCTTCTGCCTCAGTTATTCTGCTATTGATCCCATCTAGAGTATTTTTCATTTCATTTATTGTGTTGTTCATCGTTGTTTGTTTCATCTTTAGTTCTTCTAGGTCCTTGTTAAATGCTTCTTGCATTTTGTCTATTCTATTTCCAAGATTTTGGATCATCTTTACTATCATTATTCTGAATTCTTTTTCAAGTAGACTGCCTATTTCCTCTTCATTTGTTAGGTCTGGTGGGTTTTTATCTTGCTCATCATCTGCTGTGTGTTTTTCTATCTTCTCATTTTGCTTATCTTACTGTGTTTGGGCTTTCCTTTTTTGGAGGCTGCAGGTTTGTATTTCCCATTGTTTTGGGTGTCTGTCCCCAGTGGCTAAAATTGGTTCAGTGGGCTGTGTAGGCTTCCTGGTGGAGGGGACTAGTTCCTGTGTTCTGGTGGATGAGGCTGGATCTTGTCTCTCTGGTGGGCAGGTCCACGTCTGGTGGTGTGTTTTGGGGTGTCTGTGGCCTTATTATGATTTTAGGCAGCCTCTGTGCTAATGGATGGGTTGTGTTTCTGTCTTGCTAGTTGTTTGGCATAGGGTGTCCTGCACTGTAGCTTGCTGGTCGTTGAGTGGTGCTGGGTCTTGGCATTGAGATGGAGATCTCTGGGAGATTTTCGCCGTTTGCTATTATGTGGAGCTGGGAGGTCTCTTGTGGACCAGTGTCCTGAAGTTGGCTCTCCCACCTCAGAGGCACAGCACTGACTCCTGGGTGCAGCACCAAGAGCCTTTCATCCACACGGCTCAGAATAAAAGGGAGAAAAAGTAGAAAGAAGCAATTAGTAGAAGGAAGGAAGGAAGGAAGAAAGAAAGAAAGAAAGACAGAAAGAGAGAGAGAGAGAGAGAGAGGGAGGGAGGGAGGGAAGGAGGGAGGGAGGAAGGAAGGAAAGAAAGAAGATAAAATAAAATAAAGTAAGATAAAATAAAGTTAGTAAAATAAAAAATAATTATTATGAAAAAAATTATTTTTTTAACTTTATTTTAACATCTTTATTGGAGTATAATTGCTTTACAATGGTATGTTAGTTTCAGCTTCACAACAAAATGAATCAGTTATATATATACATATGTTCCCATATCTCTTCCCGCTTGCATCTCCCTCCCTCCCACCCTCCCTATCCCACCCCTCCAGGCGGTCACAAAGCACCGAGTTGATCT
>NW_006774600.1:532547-551717 GCF_000442215.2 Lipotes vexillifer
TTCTTTTTATGGCTGAGTAATATTCCATTGTATATATGTGCCACATCTTCTTTATCCATTCATCCGATGATGGACACTTAGGTTGGTTTCCATCTTGGGCTATTGTAAATAGAGCTGCAATGAACATTTTGGTACATGATTCTTTTTGAATTATGTTTTTCTCAGGGTATATGCCTAGTAGTGGGATTGCTGGGTCATATGGTAGTTCTACTTGTAGTTTTTTTAGGAACCTCCATATTGTTCTCCACATATCTTTAAATGAAAAAAAACACCAAAAATAACGGACGGATAGAACCCTAGGACAAATGTTGGAAGGAAAGCTATACAGACAAAATCTCACGCAGAAGCATACACATACACACTCACAAAAAGAGGAAAAGGGGAAAAAATAATAAATCTTGCTCTCAAAGTACACCTCCTCAATTTGGGATGATTTGTTGTCTATTCATGTATTCCACAGATGCAGGATACGTCAAGTTGATTGTGGAGCTTTAATCCGCTGCTTCTGAGGCTGTTGGGAGGGATTTCCCTTTCTCTTCTTTGTTCTCACTGTTCCTGGGGCTGAGCTTTGGATTTGGCCCCGCCTCTGCATGTAGGTCGCCGGAAGGCATCTTTTCTTCGTTCAGACAGGACGCGGTTAAAGGAGCCACTGCTTCAGGGACTCTGGCTCACTCAGGCTGGGGAGAGGGAGGGGTACGGATTGCGGGGCGACGCTGCTGCGGCAGAGGCTGGTGTGACGTTGTACCAGCCTGAGGCGTGCCATGCGTTCTCCCTAGGGAGTTGTCTCTGGATTATGGGACCCTGGCAGTGGCAGGCTCCACAGGCTCCCCGGAAGGGGGGTGTTGATAGTGACCTGTGCTCACACACAGACTTCTTGGTGGCAGCAGCAGCAGCCTTAGTGTCTCATGCCTGTCTCTGGGGCCTGCGCTTTTAGCCTTGGCTCGCGCCCGTCTCTGGAGCTCCTTTAAGCAGCGCTCTTAATCCCCTCTCCTCGCGCACCAGGAAACAAAGAGGGAAGAAAAAGTCTCTTGCCTCTTCGGCAGGTCCAGACTTTTTCCCGGACTCCCTCCCGGCTAGCCGTGGTGCACTAACCCCTGCAGGCTGTATTCACGCCGCCAACCCCAGTCCTCTCCCGTCACTCAGACCGACGCCCGCCTGAGCCTCAGCTTACAGCCCTGCCCGCACCGGCAGGTGAGCAGAAAAGCCTCTCGGGCTGGTGAGTTCCGGTTGGCACCGATCCTCTGTGTGGGAATCTCTCCACTTTGCTCTTTGCACCCCTGTTGCTATGCTCTCCTGCGCGGCCCTGAAGCTTTCCCCCTCCACCACCTGCACTCTCCGCCCGCGAAGGGGCTTCCTAGTATGTGGAAACCTTTCCTCCACAGCTCCCTCCCACTGGTGCAAGTCCCGTCCCTATCCTTTTGTCTCTGTTTATTCTTTTTTCTTTTGCCCTACCCAGGTACATGGGGAGTTTCTTGTCTTTTGGGAGATCTGAGGTCTTCTGCCAGCGTTCAGTAGGTGTTCTGTAGGAGTTGTTCCACGTGTAGATATATTTCTATTATATCTGTGGGGAGGAAGGTGATCTCCGCGTTTTACTCTTCCGCCATCTTCCCCTCGTCTCCCAAAACACTTTTTACCTCCAATATACGTTCCATTTTCTTGAAGATGTGATTCTGAGATGTCAGAAATAACCAACATTTTCGTTTAAAATTTTTGAAATCATGTAAAAAATCCAATTGAGAAACAGTTCCAGAAAAATTCAGGGCATGAGATTTGAAGTACACTTTTAATTCTAGGGTGCATTTTCAAACATTCTGAATATTTTAATTATATGATAGATAGAGTTGTAAGGCAGGTAACCTTGTCTCGTGTTTGTGCTGTCTTTGATATTTCTTCCCCTTACCCTTTTTTGCCCTCCTCTCATGAACAAGGGTCTTTCCCTCAGGTACAATGCCTTTTCCTACAGTTATAGGGCAAGAGAATGTGAGGCTATTACATGGAAGTAGTCATTAGTCCCAAACTCCCACTCTACAATATATATGTATTCACTGCAGCCTAATATAGTATGTGGGGCGGGGGGGACATTTTTAATGTCCATGATAGAAACACATTTATATATAAGGCTGGGAAAGACGTAAAGCCATATGATCAAAAAAGACATTGTGGATGTTACCATCGTTAAAAGAGAATTCTCTGTCGTCAGTATTTTGAATTGTTACCATTATTTGGCTTCCTTGGAATTTATACTATTTAGGATAATGCATTATATTGAAATTGAAGATGGGTGAGAGCTATATTTTTTAATAAAATGGAAGAAAAGGTGATTTTTGTGAAAAGAGAGATGAAAAGTAATTGTCATGAAATGTCTACCCTCTAATGAAGGCACATTCTCAGATCACTTCAGTGTATATACATTTCATATGGATGCTGGAAATCTAACAGTTTATTCCTTTAAATGTATCTGTGTTTGTAATAGACTCCTCATGTACCCCAGGGTTACACATGCACAATTTGCAGACTTCTGGCATATACCTGCGAGTACATTGCTCAGTCATGGGATATAACTCTTTTTGTCTTTACAAAATAACTGCTTAATTGTTTACCCAAATAATTGTTCAAATTAATACTCCAACTAGAGAGTATGAGAATTTTCATTTTCTCTGCATATTTGCCAATACTTATTTCCAGATTTACTAATTTTAGGCAATCTAGTAGATAGAAAGTTATATTACACTTTGGTAGTAAATAGCATTTCAATGATACTAATTTACTAATGAGACTGTACATCCTTCCTTATGTTTACTTGCAATTTGTGATTCCTCTTCTGTGCAATGCTAATGCATACCTTTTTGCTCATTTTCTACTGGATTGTTTGCCTTTATTATTATTTTGTAGAATTTTAAAAATGCATTTTGAATTTTAATAATTTATTTGTTAAATATGTTGCAAATATCTTCTAGTTTTTGGCTTGTCTTTTTACGTTCTTTATGGAATCTTTTGATGAACACAAGTTCTCAATTAAATGCAGTCTAATTGATTTTTTTCCTTTATGATTAGAGCTTTTTGTATTTAGTTGAAAAATTCTTTTTTACCCAAAGTTTATAAAGATATCTTCCTCCTGTACTTTTCCTAAAAGTTTTAAAGTTTCTTGTTTCATCTTTAAGTCTTTAATTCATCTGGAATTGATTTTTACATGTGGTTTGAAGTAGAGATTCAATTTCAGTTTTTTGCACCATTAGCCAGAGCTGTTTATTGTTCATTGCATCTCTTGTCTAATGATCTGCAGTGCCATCTCTACTATATATCAAATTTCATGTCTGTGCAAGTCTGTTTCTGGAATTTTTATTTTCCTTTACTTATTTTTTGTCCATGCTAATACCACATTCTCTTTACTACTGTAGTTTTATATTGTCTAGATGTTTGTGGAAGATTTTAATCTTTTTAATGGCAAAAAAATTTTGACACATTTCCCATCAGACAGTAGAGTCTATTCCCCTCCACTAGAAGTTGTGCTGCCCTGTGATCTTTGACCAGTGGAATATGGCTCCAGATCTAGACTTTTAAGATATCTGGCCGTTTCCAGTGAGGTTCAAGGGATTGCTGTGCCACCAAGTAAGAAGTCTACCTGCCCTGCTGGAGACGCCACATGTTGAGACCTTTATGACTACAGGCAGAGGGAGAGGGGCCAGCTAAGTTCACTCTGCTGGCTGTTCCTGCCAAGATCCCAGCATTTTGAGTGAAGTTGTCTGGGGCCCTCTAGACTAGTTAGCATCCAACTGAGTACCATTGAATGAACCCAACAGACACCACACAGGGTCTAGAGAAAAACCCTAGCTGTGGTGCCTTCCTGATATGTCAACTTTCCACTTTTAGGTCAAGTACTAACCTAGGAGTTGCCGTGGAAGAATTTTGCAGATGCAGCTAAAGCCCCTAATCAGTTGACTTTAAGTATGGACAGTTATTTCAGTGCACCTAATTAAATTGGTTGGATGACCTTAAAAGCAGGCTTGAATGTTTTCTGAGGGAGAGAAGAAATTCTACCTTTGGACAGCAGCTTCTGCCTATGCCCATGGAATTTAGACCTGTATATAATCTTCCCTTCCTGATGCCCTGCCCTACAGACTTACTTAGCTAGCCCCCTCAATTCTGTAGGCCAGTTCCTTGAAATACATAAATCTTTGTAATAAATCCTACTGGTTTTGCTTCTTTGATTGAACATTTGTGGATAGACTAGCTAAACCCTGCCCAAATTCCTGATTCATAGAGTCATGAAATTAATAGATAAATGTTGTTTTAAGCCACTGCAATTTGGAATAGTTCTCTACAAAGCAGGTGATAACCAAAACAATAATATAGCTTAAGTTGTCACATGTTTAATTTTTTTAAAAAACATTTAGTATCTTAACTATTACTAGTTTTTGCTTTTCCATACAAGTTTTAAAATCAACTTTTACAGTTTCTTTGCAAACTCTATCGGTATGTTGGTGGGACTTGAATTACATCTGTAGACCAATTTTAGGTGAATGACATGGTTATATTGAATCTTCTTATACATCTATTTATTTCTTTGTTTATTTAATTCTTTTTTTTTTTTTTCCTTGCGTTATGCGGGCCTCTCACTGTTGTGGCCTCTCCCATTTGCGGAGCACAGGCTCCGGACGCGCAGGCTCAGCGGCCATGGCTCACGGGCCCAGCCGCTCCGCGGCATGTGGGATCTTCCCGAAACGGGGCACGAACCCGCGTCTCCTGCATCGGCAGGCGGACTCTCAAGCACTGCGCCACCAGGGAAGCCCCTGTTTATTTAATTCTTAAAGTTACTCAATAATGTTTTAAAATCTCCAAATGGTCTTACATATTTTTGCCATATTTTCTAGATACTTTATATCTTTAATGTTATTATATGTAAGTAATTTACTAAAATGAAAATTTCTCTTTGTTGCTGTGGGTGGGGAATGGTTTTATATACTGATCTTAAATTTCTGCTATCATGCTAAACTCTCTTCCCAGTTTTAATACTTTGCCTGAAGAATCTTTTAGGCTTTCATTTTCTGCCTTGTGTTTATCCCATCGCATCGCCCCATGACTTTCCCTTAGAAACTCTAAGTGGAAGGTGGATGGAGACAAAATGCTGAGCTCAAGTTTACCCATGGCCATATTATAGATATTGCGATTTGTAGCATATGTGCTTTTAGGATACTGATGTATGTTCTTCTGTTGGGCCTTTACAATTTAACTGTGTGCTTGAGAAAAATTAGAGTTAAAAAGAAAACATGTGGAAAGTGGAATAGTTACAGTATACTTAGAGGTCAAGATCCCAGTTTTGCCATTAACAAGCTATATGACCTTGGATAAATTACTTAACCTTTTTAGACTAGCTTTTCTCACCTGTAAGATGGGGATTAAAATAAGTCTGCATCATAGGGTCTTAAGGACAAAGTGTAATGAGTGTATGCATGCAAAGTTCTCATCACTTTGAAAGCTCAATAATCACTCAGTAAGTGGTGGTTAATATGATTGTAAGCAAGTAACTATCTGTATTTAATTAAAAGTGTTTACTAAGTATTTACATATAATTTTTCTATGATTGAATTTACACTTTATTGTGAGATGTTAACATTTTAATGGTATATCCTCATCTACATGCTTTGGGAGGGCTGGTCAAAAGCAGGTGAAATTGGTCTTTCATTACCTTTCCTTCTTTAGATTCCCTGTACTTCCTTTCAGTCATTTCCCTTTTATGTGTTCCATGTTCTCATGCAAAGACCCCTTCATAAAATTTATACTAAAGAATTTGTGATTTATGTGATGTCCATGGCAGATCATTTCTTCAAAGATTGCTAAATAAATATGTGTGTGTGTGTGTGTGTGTGTGTGTATCCCATCCAATATGCTTTTCTCAAAATTCGATGTTGACATGCCTTCATCAAGTGGTGGAGGGTATTTACTACCTCCCTTTGAAACTGGGTGGGCTTTTGTAAATGTCCTGATCAGTAGAATATGGTGAAGTGATGCAGATTAACTTCTGCAGCTAGATCATTAAATTCATTATGGCTTCTGCTTGGCTCTTCTCTGGACACTTGCCCTTGGAACCAGCCACCATGTTGTGAGGAAGCCCAGGCCACATAGAAAAGGTTTAAGAGTTTCTTTGGGTCTTCATTTCGTTATGAAGTTTCCTGTCATATAAAACTTAAATACATTTGCATGCTTTTCTCTTGCTAATCTGTCTTTTGTTACAGGGATCTCAGTTGAGAACTTAAAAGGGTAGAAGAAAAGAGATATCTTTTCTTCCTCTACACCTGTTTATTTCTTGATGGTGTTTTTTGATGAGCGGAATCTTTTAGTTTTCATTAAGATCAATTTTCCATTCAATCTTATACTGACAATAAGCAGTAGAAGGAAGGAAGACTAGGTAAATTTGTCAGCCTAATTTTCAAAGATGTCATTGCATGAAAGACCAAAGACAAGACCTTTGTGTTTGCTTTCTGTTATTTAATGTTTCCAAGAATAGATACATGATGTAACCATTCTTCAAAAATACGTTTGGAATCACAAAAGGACTCAGTTCTGCTTCTTAGCTTTGATGAAAAGTTTTTGTAAATAAAACTAGCATTTCTTTTAAAATGTGGGTTTCCAAAATTATACCCTTAGTGACTTTTCAAAAATAGGAGTACAGCAAGCTGAGAGAAAAAAAACACCTCAAAGAAAACAACATTTTGGAACTGAACTAAAAATATATATGTAAAGTAAAATTAAAGTGAAAAATCAAGGATTTTAAGAAATTCTTCCCCAAGGAAGTGTCAGTGTGTGTGTGTGTGTGTGTGTGTGTGTGTGTGTTTGCATTTGAACAGAAATCATCCTGGCACTGTTTTTCCTTTCAAATTGTCCAACCTTCAGATAACAGAGAACCAGTAAAATATGCCTGTGTGACTCTTTCTAAAGTCAATGCTTAAAGGAAAACATTAAAGAAAAATAAAGTCTTAATTTGGATTTGTCTCTTTCCATGGTTATGCACTTGTCTTTTAATCAGACCAGTGTCCCCCATGGTTTTAGTTCACGATTAAGAATACACAAGTTATCATATGTGGACTTTGTGTTAAAGAAAAGGTTATCATCTTGGAGCAAAACTCTTCTGGTCTGACTATAATAATGTTAGGTTAGGCTTACAATTCAAAAATGATTATTTGAATGATGTTTTAGGTGTTTTCCCTCTTGACTGCTTTACAGTATTTAAAGCCTGAAACCAGTATCTCTGTTCTAATAACAAGGTTATGCCAAAGGTGGGGAAGAAAACAAGACCCAAGCAAGGAGTTAATAGCAGATACCACTGGCATCTTTAGTGGGAATATTCAAATTTGGTATTACTTATACATGCATTAAATGGTTCATCTGCATTTTCTGTTGAGTGTCAGAGCAGCATATAATTAAGAGAAATTGTAATTGCAGAGTACCCCATCATAGCTTAGTAATTTTCTTATGCTTTGTTTAATGTTATTTAAAATATTTCATTCTGTGGAAAGGGTCATGCTCCCTTTCAAGGAGGACTAGCTGTGTCTAAAGACAGGCTTCAAAATTATAGGGAGTTGTTTTTATGTAGTTATTATAAATTAATAAATAATTATTAGCTGGTTATCTAATAAAAGGAGAGTAGATTATAATAATTTATGCAGAGAAAGGGAAATCTGCTGAGAGAAAGAAACAAAATGAGATATATTTTTTTCTTATTTTTCATCTGTATCACTGCTATCTGCTGCTGTAAGTACCTTTCCATCTGTATTTGGCCTGAAAAATTAAAGAAAAGCATGAAGCAGTTATAAAGGAGATTTAAACAGAAAGACAGGAAGATGTCTCTTAGGGACATCAAGGGATTTTGTTCCCTCAGAATCCATATGTTGAAGCTCTAATGCCCAATGCAGCTGTATTGGAGATAGAGCCTTTAAGGAGTTAATTAAGGTTAAATGAGGTCATAATGGTGGGGCCCTAATCAAATAGGACTGGTATCCTTATAAGGAGTAGAAGAGTTACCAGAAATATACCTACAAAGAGGAAAGGCTGTGTGAGGAGAGGACATAGTGAAAAGACGGCCATATGAGGACATAGTGAAAAGGCAGCCATCTACAAGTCAGGAAGAGAAGTCTCACCAGAAACCAGCCTTGCTGATACCTCGATCCTAGCCTAGCAGTCTCCAGAGCTGGGAAAAAATATATTTCTGCTGTTTAAGCCACACAGTCTGTGGTATTCTCTTATGGTGGCCCAAGCCCACTAATACCAGAACTGAATAGGATCTATCCCCAGAAGTTTTAACATCAGCTCTGTAAATTAGTATAAATTAAATCTGTATCAGCTGGACAAAGACAACCTTGCTTTACCTTTACATTTATAAGTAATTATTATGTTACTCAAATATGTATCAACATTTAAAACAATCAAACCAATTCATACATAGAAAGACATACGATACTATCTAACATACTACCCTTGTCCAAAATGCTAGAGGCTCAGTAGCCTGGAATTTATTATATTCCATTTAAAGATATTCCTGTTGCTTTAGCATGAAACTCTGACACTGCCAAGTTGTTGAGTGAGCACTGATTTTCCCAAGTGGGATGGATTGTGCATCTCATGACTGGTAATTTGGATCTCTGAATACCATTGCTCCATTGCTTTACAGTATGCTTGGCTTATTGATCAGTGGTGTCTGGCTAGCTACTGGATTGCTTGTCTGTTGTTATCAGGTATCTCAGTAACAAAATCTGTGTCTCTGTTTACAGTGATGTTCAAAATCTAGTTACCCTTAGCTTTATGAAGACAGAGATTTCAAATCTGAGATTTTAATTCATCTGGGGAGAATTATCAAATGCAATTTGGACATTTGTTGCTCCTTTATCCTAGGATGGCTGAGGTGCTATCTAGGTGTCATTAACTCTAAGTGTTTTCTTTCAGGTATACTTACATGCAGGCAGTTACAGGCTGCTAGCATGATATTAGAAATCTGCCAGTGAAGGAGGTGTTATCTTATGCCTCATAAGGGTGCATAAATTCTAACATTTATGCAGCTATTCTGGCTTTTCCTTGGGAAAGGTAATTTTATCTCACTGAAGGTAAGAGTATTTTGTAAGGACTTCGGATTTTTAGAAATGTTAGGAAATAATGACAGTCGGTGACACTTATTAACTTACATAGTTAATCAAGTGCTAGACCTAAAGGCTGGGAAAGGAGATAGGTAAACACCACAGTTTACAAATGGTTAATCCTTTATTGCTGCTGCTTTTAGCTTGTGCCTTGAAAGGGCTCTGGAATTCATGTCATTCAGATAAGGCTGTGAAAAGAAGGGTATTTAATAAGACAGACTTAGCTTTGAATTCTAGCTCTGCCTTTGACTGTTTCTCTTGGACATTTCATATAACCTCTATAAACTCAATTTCCTCATCTAATCCCAGTCACCACACAGTGTTTTATTAAGGATGAAATGGGACAACCCAGGTTTAGTACACAGCAAGTGTAAAAAGTGCTCCACAAGTGTTCATTCCCTCTGTGTTTCTGTAGAATCTACAAGACATCCTCTGACTTCACTTTGTCCTCGGCAGTCACAGAAGTGGTGACAGGGCAGGATTTCATCCTTGCTATAGGAAAGAAGGTCCAGAGCAATGTCTTCAAAGCCAATGCGAGGGCTGTGCTGGGAGAGCACTCCCTTCCAGGCTCCTGTTAGCAACAATTTCTTCTTACTCTTCTATAAGTAACATTCCAGCTGTGTCATGGTGAGCCGTTTCTCTGCTCAGGCTTATACAACAAATATTTGTAATGGAGGTAGGGGGATGGATGACTGACATACTAGGTTCTAAAACATTCTAGCTAGTAAGGTGCACATTTTTGTTTTGTTGTTTCCCTCATTTTCTGTCTCTGCTTTTCCCTAAGATTCCTGGAAAGATAATGGGTGCATGTACAAAAGGATATACACACACACAAACACATGTGTGTGTGTGTGTGTGTGTGTGTGTGTATATATATATATATATATATATATATATATATATATATATATATATATATATATATATATATATATATATATATATATATATATATATATATATATATATATATATATACACACACACACACACACACACACACATGTGTGTGTGTGTGTGTGTGTGTGTGTATATATATATATATATATATATATATATATATATATGCCATTTAATTTAATTAAACACTTATAAAAGCTAACATAAACTGCTGTAAATTACCATGATTATGCACACCTTTTTGTCTCCATCAGAGGCTGACTTATAACCAACCTAGAATTTTCTGTGGCCTTTAACTCCATTGCTAACAATTCTCCACTGCCATATTCCTGCTCCCTTCTTAATGATTACCCCACAGTTCCCTGAAAAACTGAATACTCTAGCCCTCCTACTCTCTGACATCACTGTAAAACTTGCTGGCTCTTTCTTTTCTTGGTTCCTGACTGTGGGCATCCTATTACAAAGTTTTAGCATATTCTTGTTCTCAAAAGGCCTACCTTTTAAATCTCTCATGACTTGTCCACGTACTTGTTTTGAGTCTTAAGTTAACCCCTATTCCTAATTGCTATACCCATATTCCTGACTGCTTGCAGGGCATCTCAGATTCTTCAAATGTAAAACCAAACCCATCTTATTACAATGCCCTCCTCATTTCTAGTCTCTATTTATTTCCCATAACATATTCACAAAAATGTCTTTGGCTTTTTAAATTTTTAAGTTATCTTTTATTTTCTTCTCTTGTTTATTAATAGCACTAGTCATTACCTGAAAACCTTGGAGATTTATATTAGAGCGATTCCATGTATCACATCCAATTTTTGATTCTTACTTCAAATAACTTCCTAGGATTAAAAGTTCATTACCTCAGTTTTTAAGGCTAAATTACTATATTTACCCCTTCGTGGACTCTCTGTTCACTCAAATCGGTTTCGCAATTATCCACACAACTCGTTCGGTTCTTTTTAAGGTATACTGTCTAACATTGTTATGCTGTTATATACCTGTTCTCCAAAACTGGGTGCTGAACTCTTCAGTGGCATTGTTTATGACCCAATGGACCAAAGTTCCTCAAATCTAGTGATACCCTGCATCCAAAACAGGGCATTTTCTGCTGCTTCTCTCACATAGGAGATAACTATGCCACCTTTCTTTATATTTTTGAGTTGAGCTGGTCTCAAAGTATTGTTAATTAAATAGTAGATCTCATCGATGCTATGTGACCTGCTGACTAAATTCAGTGTGTGGCTACTTTAGTCAGATATTTTATGTATTTTACATCCCAGTCAATTTTTATTTTCTCATATTTAATATATCTTACATGCTAATTAATAAGAAATATCATACCTAGTTTATTTATCATATCTAGTTTATCCTTACAACATGTCTAGCATAGAAATGGGCTTGTAACTTGAGATCAAAATGTCAAAGCAATATTCTGTTAGCTAGACTGTTTGGCAAGTTGGGTTTTTGCTCAATACCTAAATGAGAAATTAGCACAGTTTGCTTCTTTTTTTCTTATCAGTAGCATTCTCGAAGCCAGGCATACAGTAGGAACTCTATCAAAGTTTGTTGAATAAATGAGTAAATGAGTGAAGAAACAAATTCAAATCAAATATTCAGAGTAAGCATAAATGATGTTCTTCAACAAATTACTTTAACAACAAGGTAATTTTCCCACTTGTGGATGAGTTTCTGGAGTTAAATTCAATCATAAAGAGAAATTATATTCACTTGAGAATAAATGAACCTTTATCATATATGTTAGTATGAACTTTCACTGTCATTAGTTTCACAAAAACATCCATGGGCAATTTTAACATCCTTAATACTTTAAGGATTATGCTTTCTGCATAGTACTGGCCATTAGGATCAACTACAAAACCTGTAAGTGGTAGGGGTCATGTTGACTTTTAAAGCTACAGCAGTCATTTTTGTGGAGGAATGATCTTCTAACCTGCAATGGTATTCCTCACTTTTTTTTTTTTTTTGCGGTACGCGGGCCTCTCACTGTTTTGGCCTCTCCCGTTGCGGAGCACAGGCTCCGGACGCGCAGGCTCAGCGGCAATGGCTCGTGGGCCCAGCCGCTCGTCGGCACGTGGGATCTTTCCAGACTGGGGCACGAACCCATGTCCCCTGCATCGGCAGGCGGACTCTCAACCACTTGCGCCATCAGGGAAACCCTGGTATTCCTCACTATTAATGCCAATGCTGAGAATTACACCAGGCATAATCATGAGCCACTGGTTGTACTGTATGCAACATTCTTTCTTACTTGTCCAACTGAATTGCAAAGTGCATCTTGATCAAGATGCATATTATACATGGGATACTTACATCTGCAGATTTTACTTTGCCTGTATCCCTAGTACTTTAGGTGTGTCAGTTCAACTTTCACACACTCATATCTGCATTAGTCCCACTCATCTTTTGCTTCAGTTTATTAAATGGCTATCGTAAAATATAAAACACAGGTGAGAAGAAATGAGATATAATTTTACATATAACTGTAGAATTAATTTCATTTCCTTAATACTAGGAACGAACATATGAGATAAAGTTGTGGAAAGTATGTGAAACATCTGTGCCTATGTTTAGGAAATTAATTTCAATTGAGGTTATTTTCCAGTTCTCTGGGGACAATAACTTGCTTCCGATTTTACTTCCTCTCATCTTCAAGCTTTGTTTGCCTCATCCCCCACAGTAGAGCAGATTTGTGTCATTTTTATTTTCATTCTCATCCAATATATATTGGTAATTATAATCTTCCCCCATATAAAAATTTTTTTCATTTTCAACTTTTTTTTGGAGGAGGTATTTTTCTTCAATAATCATAACAGAAGGGCTTTCAAATTTAAGATTCTCTAATACTTTCTAATTCTATTTCATCCATTCTTAAGAAACTAAATTCATTTTTGTTGTCAGTAAAGTTACCATGTTGTCAAGGGCCTACTATTTGACCCCTAATTTATATGCATTATCTCATTTATTTTTCTGATTTAGTTCTAGGTATTATTATCTACTTTTATAAATGAGTAAAAGCAAGACTCAGGAAAGCTGTATAGCTTGTCTTAAGTAAAGCAGTCAGAGTCTCTCCAGGTCTGATTCCAAAATTCCCTGCTTTTTAAACTATTCCAGCATTTCATAGATGCCTACAGAAATAGACAAATTCCAGCATTTCATAGATGCCTGTAGTTGTTCTTAAATGTTTGACAAGATTCCATGCCAAGTTTAATAAGTTTGACTCACTGCTGCCATGTGTTAACTCTTATAGAAGATAAAGATTTCAAAAAACATTGACTTTCTCTAGTAGTTTCGATCTTTTTTTTTTTTTTTTTTTTTTTTTTTTTTGCGGTACGCGGGCCTCTCACTGTTGCGGCCTCTCCCGTTGCGGAGCACAGGCTCTGGACGCGCAGGCTTAACGGCCATGGCTCACAGGCCCAGCCGCTCTGCGGCATGTGGGATCTTCCCAGACCAGGGCACGAACCCGTGTCCCCTGCATCGGCAGGCGGACTCTCAGCCACTGCGCCACCAGGGAAGCCCAGTAGTTTCAATCTTTTGATGTGTTTTACCAGGTAGTTTAATTATGGTGGCCACTGTCTCTGAGTAGTTAGTTGGGCAGTGTCTGTGAAAAGAACACAATCATCTACCACAATGACATCCAGATCTTAGGAAATTGCACTATTGGTATGTAAAATAAGGCCAAAATTCATTAATTATTGTTATTTATAAATAACGTTGGCATGAGTTAGCCAATGGACAAGAGACCTTGTTATTGGGTTCTCATAAAGGATAACATTGATAGGATATTTGCAAATAAAATCTTAGAGAATTATAGGTGTTTCATAGACTTACCACACTGAAAAACATTTTTAAAGCTGTCTCTGTGTTCTAAAAGAACACGCTTTACCTCATATGTAAAATGGGAATTTTATTTGTGTTGTAAAGATGATCAGCACAGTGACTAGGAGGGGAACATTCTGGCAGATGAGTATAGAAATCCTTGGTATTATGTTCTGGTTAATAACACCCAAGTATTTACCATTTACCATTTAGTATTTTTGACCAAAAAAAAATACAGAAGTCAAATATAATTGTCATAGTACAAGTGAAGTATGTTGTGGCCCATCAGGATTCTTAGAAGATATATTGCAAATGAGAAGGTATGTGAACTGATTCTGTGCTGTTACTCAATGGGTAAATGTGAAGCAATTATTTTTATCTGAAATGAGGTTGACTTGTACTATGTAGTCGTGAATCTTTCTCAAACAATAAAATAAGAACCCTACTAACATTCACACTCTTGTCTGGGAGCTCAATATGAACTCTTGAGATTCTTTTCAGATTTAGTAAACTGATAAATCCTTATGCTTCTATGAATGAAAATGACAAGATTGGTGTTTTAAAGAAGGTTGTCAGAACATAAAGATATGTGTGTGTCTATGCACATATGTATGTGTATGTGTAGGTATATATGTGTGTATGTGTGTGTATAATGTGTTCTCTCTTCTTTAAAAAATCATCAGGAAATATTACTCATTTTTCAGCACATGCCAAGAACAAAAATTCTACCTAAAAGGAATAGCTTTCTTTTCTCCAGACAGTAAAAGTAAGTGTCTGACAATAAGGACTGTAATAGAATTGCTTTCTCCAACAAAATTTTAGCATAATTACTGAGGGGCCATAATATATTTTATACTGCTCTGTTAGAACTTTCTACTATTTATTATCCTTTAGAAGATTTTACTACACTGAACTCAGAACAGAGGTCACAGTCCACACATCTGACAAATAAGTAAAAAAATAATAACCCTAAATAGAAAATGCTTATAACTACATTCCACAGAGTTAATGCACTACCACCTTTAACCCTTACTTTAGTTATGCTAATTCATCACCTAACCCATTCAAGGTTTAATTAAATAAAGAATTCATAATGTACAGTGCAAAGCTACCTTCTCCCATAAAAAATGTGTTTATATTTAGTTATAGGTTCATAGACTCTTCTGGATCTTTATATTTCCTAGTCTTTTCATAAAAGCAAAGTGAATAAATATACCTAACCCGTCTTAAGTATTTGTAGTTGAATAGAAGTATGCTTAGTATTAAAAACAATTGATTATATATCTCAAGCAAAATTTTACTTTATAGAGCCTTTTGCCATCCAGTGAAAAGAGAAAAATGCCATTATAAAGAATTAATTATATGACCCAGCAATCCCACTACTGGGCATATTCCCTTAGAAAACCATAATTCAAAAAGAGTCATGTACCACAATGTTCATTGCAGCTTTATTTACAATAGCCAGGACATGGAAGCAACCTACGTATCCATCGACAGATGAATGGATAAAGAAGATGTGGTATATACATACAATGGAATATTACTCAGCCATAAAAAGAAACGAAATTGAGTTATTTGTAGTGAGGTAGATGGACCTAGAGTCTGTCATACAGAGTGAAGTAAGTCAGAAAGAGAAAAACAAATACCGTATGCTAACACATATATATGGAATCTAAAAAAAAAAAAAAGGTTCTGATGAACCTAGGGGCAGGATGGGAATAAAGACGCAGACCTACTAGTAGAGAATGGACTTGAGGACATGGGGAGGGGAAGGGTAAGCTGGGACAAAGTGAGAGAGTGTCATGGACATATATACACTACCAAATGTAAAATAGCTAGCTAGTGGGAAGCAGCTGCATAGCACAGGGAGATCAGCTCGGTGCTTTGTGACCACCTAGAGGGGTGGGATAGGGAGGGTGGGAGCCGGGGAGATGCAAGAGGGAAGAGATATGGGAATATATGTATAAGTATAGCTGATTCACTTTGTTAAAAAGCAGAAGCTAACATACCGTTGTAAAGCAATAATACTCCAATAAAGATGTTAACCACCCCCCCCCCAAAAGAATTAATTACATCTTTATTTTATATCTCTAAGTAAATGCTTTCAGGAAAAATTAAAAATACTAGTGATTAAAAAATTAAATATCTGTACTTCAACATTCAGTTTCTTTTCTGAAAAATCATTTCTATGTTCACTGTCCTATGTATCTAAATTGGAATGGTTTGTACTATCTTTAGTGGGAATTTAAAACTTAAGTGTGGGTAAAAGGCTATGTGGATATTTATTATACCAGAAAATTTATAACTCAAACTTGTGGGAATTATTATTATTATTTTATTTTAAATTAACTTATTTATGTATTAGCTCTGTTGGGTCTTCCTTGCTGCACGCGGGCTTGCTGTAGTTGCGGCGAGCAGGGGCTACTCTTCGCTGCGGTGCACGGGCTTCTCATTGTGGTGGCTTCTCTTGTTGCAGAGCATGGGCTCTAGGTGCACAGGCTTCAGGAGTTGTGGCACGTGGGCTCAATAGTTGTGGTGCATGGGCTTAGTTGATCTGCAGCATGTGGGATCTTCCCGGACTAGGGCTCAAACCCGTGTCCCCTGCATTGGCGGGCGGATTCTTAACCACTGTGCCACCAGGGAAGCTCAGACTTCTGGGAATTATTAAACTTTGGGCTTTTATTTTATGCTTTTGGAAGTTCTTAGTCTCCTTAGTCTTCTGCCTTCTGTAACTGTGTGACATAAATTCCAATTTCCAAACAAGTTAATAAGCAAAATGTATTCTTATATTCTAAAAGCTCTCTGTTCATTAACTATTTAATAGTAGAGACATCACTCATCTATGTTCCCACAACTAGTGTTAAACTTATATTGTTTTCATAATTTTGTGTTGAGTAAGGAGGGGTTGGAAATTATTTTCAAGAATAAGACAAAAATCTACCATTCTAACATAACTTGATAACTATTACTCATACTTTCAAATTTGTCTGTTTAACTGTGTATTACATTATGATGCTAATTTTATGAAATAGCCTATGTAAAATGAATATATTTACCTAACATATATGTTCAGTTTATAAAGGTTAGTAAATGAAACCAGAGGCACCACTGCTTATCTTCAAATACCAGTGTAACCACCACTGCTGCCCCACCTTTCATTCTAGAACTGGTCACTATGCTGAAGTTTCTGGTTATCTTTTCCTCAGATGTCTTTATAATTTTACCTACATGGATGTATTAGGTATTTACACGTTTAGAAAGGTTATGTTTCTTTATGTAGCAACACTCTTTATCCCTAGTTGCGCATTTTTCTCTTGAAGCCCATGTTCAAGGTTTTTATGTAGCTATACCAGCTCGAGCTTGCTCTAGGCATTTTCCATTGCGCCTCTACCTTTTTTCTTATCTCTCTATGCTCTTTTTACAACTATACCTCTTGTGTATGGCATGTAACTGGATTTTGTTTTAATAAGGCTTTTCTGACATTATTTTAAATTGTAAATTTTAGTTTATTTACTTTGATTACAGATATGCTTGCATTTGTTCTAACATTTTGTTTTGTTCTTTAGTTTTTTTGGTCTAGATTTTTCTATATTCATTTTCCCCCTATATTTCATTTGCCTTCTTTTGGATTGACTTTTGAATTATATTTCATTTTGCTTTTTTGCTCCATTAGTGATTTGGAAGTTATGTACTTGTTATTCCTTTAGTAGTTACTTTAGAAATTTCAACAGGTTTATCTAACTTAGAATTAGAAATAGTTAATCTATATTTAGAGGACAAATTCCCCAAAGTAAGATTCTAAAATCAAGGAATATGAGTGCTTTCATGGCTTCAAAAAATATACTGCTAAATTGTCATCCAAATATGTTGTGAATGTATGCTGCCACTGACAATGCATAAGTGTATGTTTTTCACATTCTTGCAGATGTTGAGTATTGTGATTATTTATTTATTTGTTTTTTATGCTAATTTGATTGCAGAGAGGTTTTCTTTATTGTTGGTATTTCTATACATTGCCTAACTAATATTTTCATGTGTGAGTTATATTTTGCCAATTTAGCTATTTAATTACCAAATTTTATGTGCTCATTATAAAATGAATCATATATTTGAGACTGGTATTTTTCATTGTCTATGTAACAGTCTTGTGTTTGTTGGTTAATTTATCTTATAAATTTTCTACATCACTGTGATCATACTTCTATTATAGAATATACTATTTAAACAGGTATTTGTTTATGTTTCTTTATCTCCCCCAGATTGGAGCAATATAATATTCAAATCTCTACTTATATTACCTGACAGGATGTTCATGAGGGTAATCCTAAATGCCAGATACAGAGGTCCTTTTTTCTGAGCTGACAATGCTATCTTTAAGTGTATAAATCATGCCAGATTGTTATTATATTTCAAGGATAGCCTCCAAAGGGAACAGAAGGGAATGTATTTTTCCCAGTCAATTTGTCATATTTAACCAGAAGTTGACTGCTTCATTTTAACATTTAACATTTTTTGTGCTATAACATGTTGCTTTACTGAATGAACTTGAGGAGGAAGATTGCATATGTTCCTTCCATCTCCTGAAATTTTCTGTAATTTGATAGTTGCTACTTAAATGTTCATTTCCATTCAATTCAATCACGTATACAAGAAGTTTATACCAAATACCAGGTACACTAATAAGTATTAGGAATTAAAAGTTAATTAAGATACTGTTCTGTATCCCTTTATAATTATTTGTAGTTGATTCTGGAAACATCTATTTCTGTTTAGTTACTTCATTGATTTATTGAGATATGACTACTTAACAATACTGAGGTGAGCCTACTTTTGACATTTTTTTGTTTATGTATATATGTGTGTGTGTGTGTATGTATATTTTTAAATAACATTTTTTTCTTTGCATGCTTTTTATTTTATTCTTAATTTCAGCTCTTTTGAGGATTAATTGACACATAAAATTGTAAGTATTTAAGGTGTAAATCATGGTGATTTGATGTATGTATACATTGTGAAAGCAAAGCCCCCTTTTAGTTAATTAACACATTCATCACCACACATATTTATCTTTTTTTGTGTGAGAACATTTACGTTCTACTCTCTTAGAAACTTTCAGTTACACAGTACAGTACTGTTGGGCTTCCCTGGTGGCGCAGTGGTTGGGAGTCCGCCTGCCGATGCAGGGGACACGGGTTCGTGCCCCGGGCTGGGAAGATCCCATGTGCCGCAGAGCGGCTGGGCCCGTGAGCCATGGCCGCTGAGCCTGCGCGTCCGGAGCCTGTGCTCCGCAACGGGAGAGGCCACA
>NW_006774600.1:551751-635844 GCF_000442215.2 Lipotes vexillifer
CGCCAAAACGGCAGAGGCCCCAAGGGTGAGAGGCCCGCGAAAAGCAAAAAAAAAAAAAAAAAACAACAACAACACAGTACAGTACTGTCAACTGTAATCACCATGTTTTACATTAGATCCTCAGACCTTATTCCTTATAACTGAAAGTTGGTACACTTTTGCCAATCTCTCCCTCTTTCACCCACCCTTCAGTCCCTGACAAAACCACTTTTCTTTTTTTTTTTTTTTTTTTTTTTTTTTTTTTTTTATTGTAGGTCTTTTCCTTCTGTTGTGTTTCCTGCCTAGAGAAGTTCGTTTAGTATTTGTTGTAAAGCTGGTTTGGTGGTGCTGAATTCTCTTAGCTTTGTTTTTTTTTTTTTTTTTTTACATCTTTATTGGAGTAAAATTGCTTTACAATGGTGTGTTAGTTTCTGCTTTATAACAAAGTGAATCAGTTATACATATACATATGTTCCCATATCTCTTCCCTCTCGCATCTCCCTCCCTATCCCTCCCCTCTAGGTGGTCACAAAGCACCGAGCTGATCTCCCTGTGCTATGCGGCTGCTTCACACTAGCTATCTATTTTACGTTTGGTAGTGTATATGTGTCCATGCCACTCTCTCGCTTTGTCGCAGCTTACCCTTCCCCCTCCCCATATCCTCAAGTCCATTCTCTAGTAGGTCTGTGTCTTTATTCCTGTTTTACCCCTAGGTTCTTCAGGCCTTTTTTTTTTTCTTAAATTCCATATATATGTGTTAGCATACGGTATTTGTCTTTCTCTTTCTGATTTACTTCACTCTGTATGACAGACTCTAGGTCCATCCACTTCATTACAAATAACTCAATTTCATTTCTTTTTATGGCTGAGTAATATTCCATTGAATATATGTGCCACATCTTTATCCATTCATCCGATGATGGACACTTAGGTTATTTCCGTCTCCAGGCTATTGTAAATAGAGCTGCAATGAACATTTTGGTACATGACTCTTTTTGAATTATGGTTTTCTCAGGGTATATGCCCAGTAGTGGGATTGCTGGGTCATATGGTAGTTCTATTTTTAGTTTTTTAAGGAACCTACATACTGTTCTCCATAGTGGCTGTATCAATTTACATTCCCACCAAAGGTGCAAGAGGGTTCCCTTTTCTCCACACCCTCTCCAGCATTTATTGTTTGTATATTTTTTGATGATGGCCCTTCTGACTGGTGTGAGATGATATCTCATTGTAGTTTTGATTTGCATTTCTCTGATGATTAGCGATGTTGAGCATTCTTTCATGTGTTTGTTGGCAATCTGTATATCTTCTTGGAGAAATGTCTATTTAGGTCTTCTGCCCATTTTTGGATTGGGTTGTTTGTTTTTTTGTTATTGAGCTGCATGAGCTGCTTATAAATTTTGGAGATTAATCCTTTGTCAGTTGCTTCATTTGCAAATATTTTCTCCCATTCTGAGGGTTGTCTTTTGGTCTTGTTTGTGGTTTCCTTTGCTGTGCAAAAGCTTTGAAGTGTCATTAGGTCCCATTTGTTTATTATTGTTTTTATTTCCATTTCTCTAGGAGGTGGGTCAAAGAACCACTTTTCTATTCTATGAATCTGACTTTAAAAAATTTTTTCTTTTAGATTCCACATGTAAGTGCTACATGCAGTATTTGTCTTCCTGTGTCTGGTTTAGTGTTTCACTTAGCATGGGGCCCTCAAGGTCCATCCACATTGTTGCAAATGGCAGGATTTTCTTCTTTCTCGTGGCTGAATAGTACTCCATTGTTTGTGTGTGTGTGTGTGTGTGTGTGTGTGTGTGTGTGTGTGTGTGTGTGTATCACATCTTTATCCATTCATCTGTTGATGGACATTTGGGTTGTTTCCATATCTTGCTTGTTGTGGATAAGGCTGCAATGAATATGGAATTACAGATGTCTCTTCAAGATTCTGTTTTCATTTCCATTAGATATATACCAAGAAGTGGGCTTGCAGGATCAGGTGGTAGTTCCTTTTTTAAGTTTTTGAAGAACTTCCATAGTGCTTTCCAATTTACATTCTCACCAAAGTGCCTAAGGGTTCCCTCTTCTCCACATCCTCACCAATACTTATCTCTTGTCTTTTTAAAAAATTTTTATTGGAGTATAGTTGATTTACAATGTGTTAGTTTCTGCTCTACAGCAAAGTGAATCAGTTATACATATACATAGGTCCCCATATCTCTTCCCTCTTGCATCTCCCTCCCTCCCACCCTCACTATCCCACCCCTCTAGGTGGTCACAAAACACCGAGCTGATCTCCCTGTGCTATGCAACTGCTTCCCACTAGCTATCTATTTTATGTTTGGTAGTGTATATACTACAAATATTCTGAGGGTTGTCTTTTCATCTTGTTTATGTTTTCCTTTGCTGTTCAAAAGCTTTTAAGTTTCACTAGGTCCCATTTGTTTATTTTTGTTTTTATTTCTGTTTCTCTAGGAGGTTTGCTCAAAAAGGATCTTGCTGTGATTTATGTCATAGACTGTTCTGCCTATGTTTTCCTCTAAGAGTTTGATAGTGTCTGGCCTTATATTTAGGTCTTTAGTCATTTAGGTCTTTAATCCATTTTGAGTTTATTTTTGTGTATGGTGTTAGGGAGTTTTCTAATTTTATTCTTTTACATGTAGCTGTCCAGTTTTCCCAGCACCACTTATTGAGGAGGCTGTCTTTTCTCCTCTGTATATTCTTGCCTCCTTTATCAAAGATAAGGTGACCATATATCCGTGGGTTTATCTCTGGGCTTTCTATCCTGTTCCATTGTTATATATTTCTGTTTTTGTGCCAGTACCATACTTTTTGTTTTTTTTGGTTTTTAGGTTCCACATGTAAGTGAGATCATGCAGTAATTGTTTTTCTCTGTCTGACTTATTTCGCTTAGTGTAATACCCTCTAGATGCATCCATGCTGTCACAAATTATAAGATTTCATTCTTCTTTATGGCTGAATAGTATTCCATTGTGTGTGTGTGTGTGTGTGTGTGTGTGTGTGTGTGTGTGTATCCCACATCTTCTATGTTATCCATTTATTTGTTGATGGATACTTAGGTTGTTTCTGTATTGTGGCTATTGTAAATAATGCTACAATAAACTAGGGGTGTAGATAGCTTTTTGAGTTAGTTTTTTTTTTTTTTAATTAATTAATTTATTTATGGCTGTGTTGGGTCTTTGTTTCTGTGTGAGGGCTTTCTCCAGTTGTGGCAAACGGGGGCCACTCTTCATCACTGTGCGTGGGCCTCTCACATCGTGGCCTCTCTTGTTGCGGAGTACAGGCTCCAGATGCGCAGGCTTAGTAGCTGTGGCTCACGGGCCTAGTTGCTCCTCGGCATGTGGGATCTTCCCAGACCAGGGCTCAAACCCGTGTCCCCTGCATTGGCAGGCAGATTCTCAACCACTGCGCCACCAGGGAAGCCCTTGAGTTAGTTTTTTTAAATTTTCTTTGGATAAATACCCAGAAGCAGAATTGCTTAATCCTATGGTAGTTTTATTTTTAATTTTTTTGAGGAAACTCCATACTGTTTTCCAAAGTGACAATGCTAGCCATACATTCCAAAGAGAATTTTAAAAAATTTACATTCTCACCAACTGTGCATAAGGATTATGTCTTCCCCAGTGTTGAGCATCACAAGCTTACATATAAGTCCTTAATCTAGTTTGAGTTTATTTTTGTGTGTGGTGGAGAAAGTAGTACAGTTTGGTTCTTTTGCATGTACTGTACACCATTTATTGAAAATGCTGTATTTTCCCTATTTTGTATTTTTGCCTCCTTTGTTGTAGAGTATTTTACCACATAAGTGTGGGTTTATTTCTGGACTCTCTATTCTGTTCCATTGATCTATCTATTCTGTGTCCATTTTGGTGCCAGTTGCTTTGATTACTGTAGCTTTGTAGTATAATTTGAAATCAGGGAATGTGATATCTCACATTTATTCTTCATTTCAAATTTGTTTTGGCTATTTGGTTTTATGTGTGTGTGTATGTGTGTTTGTGTGTGTTTCCATATAAATTTTAGAATTATTTGTTCTAGTTCTGTGAAAAATTCATTTGGTATTTTCATAGGGATTGCACTGAATATGTAGATTGCCTTTGGTAATATGATAATTTTAACAGTATTAAATCTTCCAATCCATGAGCATGCTGTATTTTACCATGTGTTTATGTCATCTTCAGTTTCTTTCATCAGTGTCTTGTAGATTTGTGAGCACAAGTCTTTTGCCTCCTTGGTTAGATTTATTCCAGGTGTTTTATTCTTTTTGATGAAATTGTAATTGGGAATATTTTCTTAATTTCTCTTTCTAATAGTTCTTTGCTAATGACAGAAAAGAAATAGACTTCTGTATATTAAGCTTGTGTCCTGCAACTCTATTGAATTCATTTATTAAGTCTCATTGGTGGAGACTTTAGAGTTTTCTATATATAGTGTCATGTCATCTTCAAATAGTGACAGTTTTACTTCTTCACTTCTAATTTGAATGCCTTTTATTTCTTTTTCTTGTCTGATTGCTGTGGCTAGGACTTACAGTAATATGTTAAATAGAAGTGGCAAGTGTAAGAAACCTTGTCTTGTTCCTGACTTTTGTAAAAGCTTTCAGCTTTTCACCATTGAGTATGGTGTTAGCTGTGGGTTTTTCATAAATGGCCTTTAGTGTGTTGAAATATGTTCCCTATACAAACTTTGATGAGAATTTTTGTTTTTATGAATTGATGTTGAATTTTGTCAAATGCTTTTGCTGTGTCTATGGAGATGATTACGTGATATGTATCCTTCATTTTGTTAATGTGTTGTATCTCATTGATTGATGTGCAGATATTGAACCATCCTCACATCCCTGGAATAAATCCCACTTGAAAATGTCGCATGATCCTTTCTGTATATTGTCGAATTCAGTTTGCTAATATTTTGTGAGGATTTTTGCAGCCTTATTCCTCACAGTTATTAGACTATAATAGTTCATTTGTATTTAAAATAGTTATTGATGGGTATGTACTCATTGCTGGTTTGAGAATTGTTTTCTGGTTGTTTTTGTAGTTATGTTTGTTTCTTTCTTATTCTTTTGCTGTCTTCCCTTGTGATTTGATAACTCCTCTTTAGTGTTATGTTTGGATTTCTTTCTCTTCTTTGTGTGTGTATCTAATATAGGCTTTTGGTTTGTGGTTACCATGAGGTTCACATATACATATATATATATATATACACACACATACATACATATATATATATATATATATGTTTATACGTTGCATATATTATCTATAATAGTTATTATCTTAAGTTGATAATCTCTTAAGTCCAAACACATTTTAACAACTCTGAATTTTTTTTTTTAATATTTATTTATTTATTTTTGCTGTGTTGGGTCTTCTTTTAAATGCGTGGGCTTTCTCTAATTGCGGCAAGTGGGGGCCACTCCTCATTGCGGTGCGCGGGCCTCTCACTATCGCGGCCTCTTGTTGCAGAGCACAGGTTCCAGATGCGCAGGCTCAGTAATTGTGGCTCACGGGGCTAGTTGCTCCGCAGCATGTGGGATCTTCCCAGACCGGGGCACGAACCCGTGTCCCCTGCATTGGCAGGCAGATTCTCAACCACTGCGCCACCAGGGAAGGGAAGCAACTCTGAATTTTTAACCCTCCCATGTTTAACATTTTTACATCTTTTATGTATCCTTTACATATTTATATCCTTTAATACATACTGTGGGTATAGATGATTTCACTACTTTTGTCTTAACTTTTCTGCTAGTTGTATAAGTGGTTGATTGACTACCTTTTATGTATGTTTGCCTTTACCAACGAGATTTTTCCTTTCAAATTTTTATATTTATAGTTGTATTCTTTTGTTTTCTGCTTAGAGAAGTTGCTTTTACATTTTCTGTAAAACCAGTTTAGAGGTGCTGAACTCTGTTAGCTTTTGCTTGTCTGTAAAACTCTCTACCTCTCCTTCAAATCTGAATGATAACTTTGCTAGGCTGAGTATACTTGGTTTAGGTTTTCCCCTTTTATCACTTTGAATATATCATACCACTCCCTTCTGACCTACAAAGTTTCTGCTGAAAAGTCAGTTCATTGTCTTATGGGAGTTTTCTTGTACATAACTCATTGCTTTTCTCTTGCTGCTCTTAAGATTCTCTTTAAATTTAATTTTTGACATTTTAGTTATAATGTGTCTTGTTGTGGACTATTTGGGTTCATTTTGTTTGGGAGTCTCTGAAGGTCCCATTCCTGGATGTCTGTTTCTTTTGCCAGGTTACAGAAGTTTATAGCTATTATGTCTTCAAATATGATCTCTGCCCCTTTCTTTTTCTTTTTAAATTTATTTTTGGCTGCGTTTTAGGTCTTTGTTGATGCACACGGGCTTTCTCTAGTTGCAGTGAGTGGGGGCTACTCTTCCTTTTGGTGCGCAGGCTTCTCAATGCGGTGGCTTCTCTTGTTGTGGAGCACGGGCTCTAGGTACACAGGCTTCAGTAGTTGTGGCACATGGGCTTAGTTGCTCCATGGCATGTGGGATCTTCCCAGACCAAGGACTGAACCCATGTCTTCTGCATTGGCAGGTGGATTCTTAACTACTACACCACCAGGGAAGTCCCTCTCTGCCCCTTTCTATGTCTCTTCTCCTTCTGGGAGCCCTGTAATGCAAATGTTAGTATGCTTGATGATGTCTCAGAAGTCTCTTAAACTGTCCTCGTTAATTTTTTTATTTTCTTTTTTCTGTTCAACTTGGGTGATTTCCACTATTCTGTCTTCCAGTTCACTGATCTGTTGCTCTGTATCATCTAGTCTACTGTTGATTCCTTCTAGTGTAACTTTTATTTAAGATATTGCATTATTAACCTCTGTCTTGTTCTTCCTTATATTTTCTAACTCTTTGCTAAACTCACTGTGTTCATCTATTCTTTTCCCAATTGATTGGGCATCTTTATGATTGTTAATTACTTTGAATTCTTAATGCATATATTGCTTATCTTCACTTTGACTAGTTCAATTTTGAGGTTTTGTCTTGTTCCTTCATTTGGAGCATACTCCTCTGTCTCCTAATTTTGCACAAATCTCTGTGTTTACTTTTATGTGTTAGGTCAGTCAGTTATGTTTTCTGATTTTGCAGAAGTAGGAGACATCCTATGGGGCCCAGCAGCACACTCCTGTCTGGTCACCAAAACTAAACACTCTAGGGGTGCCCTCTGTGTAGGCTGTGTGGGATCTTCTGTTGTGTTGGGGCTGACTACTATGGGTGTGATGTTAGGTGGGGCTGACATCAGCCTGGTTGGCAGCCTGGTCTTGCCTCATGCAGTGGCTGCCATCCCCCTGGTATGGGGGTCTGGGATTCTGTTCTGCTGGCTGCATGACCTGTGGATTCCTGGATCTGATGCTGGCCTGCTGGTGGGCAGGTAAGCTCCCAGCACTAGTAGGCTAGAGGGAGGACTTAAAAATGGCTCTTTCCAACACTAGTTTTCTTGTGATAGAATGAGCTTTCCAAAATGGCTTCTGCAGCATCTGTGTTCCTAGGTGTAGTCCCATTTGCCTCCTGCCTTTTTGGAAGGCTCTCTAAGATTAGCAAGTGTACCTGACCCAGGCTCTTTTTAAATTACTGCCTCTGTGTGTGGTCTTCGAGTATGTGAGATTTTGCACCAGCCCTTTAAGAGCAGAGTCTATATTTTCTATAGCCCTTCAGTCTCTCCCATACGCAAGTCCCATCTGGCCTTCAAAGCCAGATGTTCTAGAGACTTGTCTTCCTGGTGTAGGACTCCTGGGCTGGTACGCCTGATGTGGGGCTTGAATCATTCTCTCTTTGCAAGAACCTCTGCAGTTGTGATTATTCTCCCATTTGTGGGTTGCATACTCTGTGTTGTGGGTCTTGACTACACCATGTTGTGCCCCTCCTCCCATCTTGTTGTGTGGCTTTTTTTTAATATAGTAAATTGTGGAAAATCTATTATGCCAGTTTTCATGTGATTCTCATAGATAGTTGTGCTTCAAATAGTTGTAATTTGGTGTGCCTGTGGAAGAAAGTGGTCTCAGGGTCTTAACTATCTCACCATCTTGGCCACACCTCCCCAGATGTCAGTATTTCCTCTGGTTCATCCAGCTAAGCTTGACTCAAGAAGATGCTTCCACAGAGATGACAAGAGAATGAGGGAACCATGCATTCTGCACCTACTAAGTGTATAAATTTCCCCAAAGGTAATTTAGACCATGTATTCCTAGTGGTCAGTGTGTCCTTGTGCCATTGAACAACTTAATTACATTTATGCTGTCCATTTACACTGGAATAGTCACTTTTGCAGGAGCTTAATTGTATTGGTTTACTGACCAATTGTGTGTCTGATGAAAATGGTTACATAAACTTGAAATAATATTATAACCGATAAGTTTGTTGTTCCAGTGTAAATAGAGAATATTAATTTTTATGTACTGGGATAAATAAATCTATAAGCATTAAGTGAAAGGAGAGTGAACATAGGAAAACCTCATAAAAGACTGAAAACTGAAATTTAATGGGCTTATAATCTTTTTGCTTTTATTATTAAGTGTATTTTATAATATAAAATTCTATCAATTAGTGGCATGTCCTTTTCTAATATAGCAGAATAACCTCTGGGAAAAACTTCAGGTTTTCCAAGAACAAAGGAAATTAATTATTAGACACAAAAAGCAGGGGATAGACCAAAAAACACAAAAACATAATTCCAGGATATACTCTTGAGGTGAAAAAGTTGTCACAAGTCAAATGACTGCTGAGGACATTAAAAAGTGGAATACACAGTTAATATTATGGTAAAAAATAAAGCAATCCTTTATCAGGTTACAATATTGGAAATCATATAATATCAAAATATAAAATGTAAAAGGATAATTACTATTATATATTTTGCTTAAATTTGAATAAAGCTATTGACACTGATAATGAATCAGTTCACATTATCTGTGTTTACAGGAGTGAGAATTGCTTGACCACTTATTGTCTGTTTATCACAGAAAGTCTATAATGAAAGAGAGAATTTTTCTCTTAATTGATCCACTTAATGATTATTTTGTGAGCCATTGGGTGGACTAGAACAGGTGCAATGGCATCAAACTAATAGAGAATCAGCTATTCTCTAGAATGGGCACATTCTGTTCCAGTTTTTCCAATTCAAAAGTGTTAAAAGCAAGATCACAAACAGATATTTGTATACACATGTCCATAACAACATTAATCACAGTAGTCAAAAGGTGGAAGCAACCCATGTGTCTATCAACAGAGAAATGGATAAACAAAATATGGTGTATATGTACAATAGCATATGATTCAATTTTAAAAAGGAAGAAAATCCTGACACATGCTACAACATGGGTGAACCTTGAGAACATTACCCAATCACAAAAAGACAAATACTGTATGATTCCATTTATATGAAGTATATAAAATAGTCAAATTCATAGAGACAGAAATTAGAATGGCAATTGCCAGGGGCTAAGGGTAAGGGAGAAGGGGGAGTTGTTTAAGGGATACAGAGTTTCAGTTTTGCAAAATGAAAGAGCTCTTCTGGAGATTGGTTGCACAACAGCATGAATATACTTAATACTACTGAACTGCACACTTAAAAATGGTTGAGGTGGTAAATTTTATCTTATGTATATTTTACCACAATTAAAAGTAAATTAAAAAAACACGGGGGAAGAAAAATAGTCATCCCAGATGACTGTAGTGTTGAAACCAGAGTTTAGAACAACTTTGCTTGTCTATACCATGGTCTCAAAGTGTGATCCTTGGATCAGCAGCATTATTATCACCTGGGCACTTCAAAACATTTTTATTCAATGTTTTATTCACCCTACTTAATAGGAAAAAGCAGATTTATATTGGGTTATCTTTAGTCCTCACTAAAATAAAATTAATACTGTAGTGACTTCTGTAAAATGAATAAACTTAGTATATTATAAGAATTCAAGAAGTGTTCAATACTACTTTATGTTTACCTTATAAGATATTTATGAATAAGGTAAATAATTTCACTTTAAAAATTTTGTTCAAGCCAATAGTAATATAAATAAAATTTAGAGGAAATGATCACTATAAACAAATATAAGAAACAGATTGATTTATGTGGACAAGTGGACATTCCCCAGGTACTATTAAAAATATTTTTTTCTTCCTCTTTTATTGAGATATAATTGATAGATGACATTATATAAGTTTAAGGTGTACAGCAAAATGATTTGATATAAGTATATATTACAAAATGATTTCTACAGTAAGTTTAGTTAACATTCATCACCTCATACAGTTACATGTTTTTTCCCCCGTGATGAGAACTTTTAAGATCTGTTCCCTTAACAGCTTTCAAATATACACTACTCATGGGCATCTTTGGAGACACTGGCCATAGTGCTGAACTTGAATTCTGGAGGCGCTTTGGTGTTCCAAGCCTGACCTCTTTAGTTTCTGCATAGTAAGAGTTCAAAGGAGGGATCCTGACAGGGCAACGGGTTTGGCAAAGACCACTGTGAAAAGATCACAGTGAGACATTTGAAAGGGTTCAGAGCTCAAGTTAAGTATCACGTAGAATGGAAATATCTCAATATTTTAACAACTGTTCTGGCTGTACTGCTGTGTATTGATGACCCTGGCACTACTTTATTGGTTTGTTTTGAAAAGTTTGTGATCATACATGTCTGCTCAGTGACTTTAATTAGTTTTAACACATTACTCTGAAAATAAGGAAATCTCATAAAATGTAATGTCTGGGCTTGAATTAGATCAAGCCTCTGGAAAGTTGGAGGTATTAATAGTGGGGACTGAATTGTAGAGTCTCAGAATAAAAATCAGAAAGGGTCAAGAGTGATCCAAGATAAGCATGTAATCTTGAAAGATTATAGTTCAGTAGTTTGTACACTCTACTATTTAAACTGTGTTAAATAGGCCAAGAAAAAGGGATGGAAGATGCTTAATTCCTTTGTGGAGGAGACTAAATTAAAATACTGGCTAAATAAAACCTAAGAAAATAATAATTCACAATAATTGCTTTCACAATAATTATGAGGGTTTTGAACCTCCTGGTGAATACTGTTTAAATAATGATTTCTGTGTAGTATATATATAATATTATCTTTCCAGTCATGTTTGATAATTACTGTTAGGTTTACATTGACACACAGAATTTACCTTCCATATGAATTTTGTAAGGATAACTTTACTCTGTATCTAGTAAAAATTGATATATGATTTTTATCAGGCTGGTGAAATGTTAGTTTCTTCATTTTATGGCTCTAATGAGCCCTCTTAAGAAGTTAGTAAAATATAACCAAAAATAGTACTGAGAGTTTTTTTTTTCCTTTATTCTTGAATCATTTGAGAGTAAGTTTACTGACAAGATATGCCAGCATTTCAGAATACTCTAGAGTATATTTTCTTGAAACAGGATTTCTCTTATATAACCAGACCACAACCATCAGAATTAGGAAATTAACAGTGATACATGCTATTATCTGATAAGCATATCCCTCTCAAGTGTTGCCAGTTGTCCCAGTAATGTCCTTTTATCAAATAATCCAATCAACTTTCACGTGTTTCATTTATTTGTCATGCTTCTTTAGATTCCTCCAGTAATTTTGTAAATGTTTCTTAACTTGCATTTGTTTTATGTTTCCTCAGAATTAGATTCAGGGTGTGCACTTTTGCCAGCAATATCCCAGAAATGAAGCTTTGTTTTTATTGTATCTTATCAGGTAGTACACAATTAGTTAACCCTCATCACTTAAAGTGGGGTTTGTAAACATGTTTCTCCACTGTAAATCACTTTCTTTCCTATGTATTCAATATGTATTCTATTTGGAGGTGTTTGAAAACATGGAAATATCACATTGCTCACCAGACATTTACCTACTAATTTTAGCATCTATTGATGTTTCTTGGCTGAATTAATTATTTCAAATAACATTTCCAAACGGTGGTTTTCTAGATTCCTTCTGTATTTAGACATTGACATTCTACTGTGAGTTTCTCTACTCTTAATTAATTACTTAATGTCAGTGTAGGCTCTTGGATTGCTCTATTATTTAATGAGCTACAATTAGTTACTATTGTTATTTATTTAACTATATATTTTGCTGTAAAATCAACTTTTTTAAAATATAATTTACCTACAATAAAATGAAACTATTTTAAGTATATTCTTCTGAGTTTTGACAAAGGTACTGATATATGTATGTGTAAACAGCAAGCCAATCAAGATATAGAATATTTATTTCACCTTAAAATGTTTCCTCATGTTCCTTTGCAGTTAGTCTCTCCACCCATATCACATGGTTCCAGGCAACTTATTTTGTTTTTAGTCACTGAAGTGAAGTTTTGCCTATTGTAGAATTTTGTAGAAATGGAACCCTGCTATATATGTACCCTTTTGTGTCTGCATTATTTTGCTGATTATAATGTTTTGGGTATTTATCAAAGCAGTTTTACTGGTGTGAATTTTTCCAGTTACATATGAAAATTTGTTTATCCATTCATCAATTTACAGACATTTTGGTTTTCTTTAGTTTGAGAATAAAAATGCTATGGACATCAATATATAAGTCGTGGACTGGATATATGATTTTCTTTCTCTTGGACAAATACTTATGTGTAGAATTGCTGAGTATTATGATTAGTGTATATTTAACTCTATAATAAACCACCCAACTTTTTCAAAGTGGCCATAGCATTTAATATTTCTTCCAGGAATATGTAAGAATTCCAGATGTTTCACATACTCCTCAATACTTGGTATTGTCGGGCTTCTTAATTTTTGCCACTTTAGTGGGTGTGTAATGGTATCTCATTATGTTTTTAATTTGCATTTCTCTGATGACTAAAGCATTTTAAATATATTTATTAGCTATACATATATCTCCCTTTGTGTTATGTCCATTCAAGTATTTTATTCAGTTTTTAAAGATTTGTTTTTATTTATTTATTTATTCATTTTGGCTGTGCCGGGTCTTAGTTGCGGCACGCGGGTTCTTTGTTGCAGCATGTGGGATCATTTTTAGTTGTGGTATACGAACTCTTAGTTGCAGCATGTATGTGGGATCTAGTTCCCTGACCAGGGATCGAACCCTGGCCCCCTGCATTGGGAGTGCGGAGTCTTACCCACTGGACCACCAGGGAAGTCCCTTTTGTTCATTTTTTATTGTGTTCGTCATTTTCTTCTTATAGAGCTATAAGAATTCTTTTTATTTGGGGTAGTTTCTTCATCATGTATATGCAAGTATTTTCTCCCATTTTGTGGCCTTTTAATTTTCTTTTAGGTGTCTTTGGAAAAGCAGAAGTTTCTGACTTTGATGAAGTGTAATTCAATTTTTTTTTCTTTTATGTTTGTTGATTTTTTGTCTTTACTGAAAAATCTTTGAATAATCAACAATGTCAATGGGATTCCCATGCAAAATTCTGGAACATGTCCTCTGGTGTTCTCTCCTGCGAAGAGCTCTGCCCTGTAAATTCCAGCAGTTTCTGCCTTCCTGAACTCCAATCTCTATCTTTTCAAGAGTTTTTGTTCTTTTTTTAAAAAAAAAATTCTTAAATCACTTGAGCATTACTTGCTGCCAAGGTGCCTCCACTACTTCTGAACACTCTTGTGTGTTCACTGTGAAACTTTCATGTTCTCCTTAGATTCCAGTCCAGAGAATGCCTCAGTCCAGAAAAGTGTCTCCACACGGAAAGTCTGGGAGAGTTTTGGGCTCACCTAACTGATTTCCCTTCTCTCAGGGATCACAGCCATTTGCTGCTTGTTGTCCAATGTATCAAAACAGCGATTATATGTATATTTTATCCAGTTTGTAGATGTTGCAGTTAAGAGGACAGATCTAGTGCCAGTTACTCCATCAGGGTTCAGGTGGAAGCTCTCCAGTAGACTAACAAATTTAATTTTGAGATAGATATTTAAAAAATAAAATGTAGGCTATATCATCATTCTTTCTTAGTGATTTCATTTTATAAAATTAAATCCCTGAACCACTAAGTCTCTAAAGTATACTCTTAAAAATCCTACCAAACACTGCCCAGTTCTAGTTGGAGCTCTTTGTCTGTTTTTTCTCAAGTCAGAGTACAGTCTTTCAGCATATGGTGTTCAGAATAAGAGTAACTGGAATGAACACTTCAATAGTCCTTCAAACATCATAATGTTAAATACATATGTACATGCATCCATCCATCTATACATACACATAAAATGTGTCGGAGGATCCCAAATGACAATTAGAAGTACATACTCATCCTTAGAAAGACGTAGCAAATGACTTAATGCCTTCACCCATAATCCTGAGCAAACCTTGTGCTAAAAATAAAAATTTGAAGATATATTGAAGTATAATAAGATGCAAGGAATAAGCTAGTCTTCAAAAGATAAACATTTGTTTCTATGAAACTTTTTTGACTTATACATTTCCCATTTCTTTCCATACACTCACTTGCCATATTCCTCTCTTAGCAAAAGCAGCTTTTTAAAGGCTACAGGTCACTTTCCGTTTGAACCATAAAAACAATTCAATGTAGATTTTTTTGCCTTCTCTTTTTCTAGTAGAAATACTACATGATGCTGAACTCCAACTGTGATTATAAAGGTTTCTTATATGCCACATAGTTACTATTGGAAAAAACAATGTAGATTGGTAAGAGTTTTGAATGAGGAATTCTACTGTCACACAGAAATTGATGTCATTTTTTTCTAGATTTTCTTACTAGGTAGTCTCATAAGATTCTTGGCCTCATTGTTCCTGTCCAGGTATATATATTATGGATAGACACACAAGAAAGTGCTTGAAGGAAGCTTAAGGTTACTTAACTTTCACTTTATATAGCAGAAGAAATAAATTTAGATGAACTCAAGTTCACTGCCCACTTTGTCTCCATTCCTTTCCTTTCCTTGGCCAGCTTAATGGGATTTATACAATGAAGTGAGGGGATGGGATATTTGGCCGCAAACAAGGCTTAATGCCTGGTATGTAGGATGTCATCTGCACATATTTTATCTCACTGGTGCTGACTATTGTTTGGCAATGATAAGCTTCTTAGTTATTTCATAGAGTAAAAAACTTTGAAGATCTAAAGAAATATCTTTATCTGTCTAGCGATTTCAGTAGAATCTTTTGAAGGTTGTTAAGAAATATAAGTGTGAAATCTAGTACGTACTGGTTTCATGATGACAGAATAGAGTTATTATCCAATTTCTCTACTGTATTACTAAGCTATTTCCTCTCAAATTTTCACATGCATGAGAATCACGTGGAAGGGGGGCTTTCCGCCAAATTTTCTGATTCAGTTGGTCTAGGGTGGGGTCATAATTTGCATTTCTAAGAAGTTCCCAGGTGGTACTGATGCTGCTTGGAGAAACACTGACTCAGGAAACCTCATATCAGAAAAGAACTGCTTTCTTCAGGCAGAATTTTTCACGAGTGGTAAATATATTTGCTAACTTGGATAACTGCCTGCCCTTGAATATGAACTATAAATAGTATTATTTTTCTATTATGTTTATGTGTTTTAACTCCTGTACTTGTAATAATGCTATTTGTTGCAGTGATGCAAGTACATTTATTGTAATTCCTTCCACAACTGAAGAGCTTCTTCATTCTAAAAAAGACCAGGCTTTTGTATTTGGATACAAGTTTTATGTTTATTTGTTTTCCTTGTCAGATCAGGTCTAATTTATGAATTTGCTCTGAATACATACCTGCATTTCTGATATGTAAATTGCTTTAGACTGTAAGTCAGTAATTCAATTTAACTCTACAGTGCACCAATAACTTCTTTTTTTCCCTTTTCTCTACTATGCAGTATAAGATTTTCACACTATATGCCTTTCTTTCACACACAGATCATGATGTACTATTCTCTACTGCTAAATGGAAGTAAATTCAAATGCAGATTAATTACAGCCTTTTCATGCAGTACACAACTTATTATTTTAAAAGATCACTTCCTTTAGCACATTCAATATAATTATATTCCAGTTTAGACTTCTTCAATTCCTTTATTTCTTTCTTCATTGTCTTCTCCTTCCTAACAGACATAAGTCTTTGTGTGAGCATGCACACACAATATACGTAACATGCACACACACCACTGTTAAATCATCATAGTAATATCAGTATATTTATGTAACACTTATGGTTATAAGTATACTGTAAAATGCCCTAACATTTATATAAACAAGAGATACGAGGTGTGGGATTCCCTCTCATTGCGGTGCACAGGCTTTAGAGCGCAGGCTCAGTAGTTGTGGCGCACGGACTTTGTTGCTTCATGACATGTGGGATCTTCGCGGACCAGGGTTTGAACCCGTGTCCCCTTCATCGGCAGTTGATTCTTAACCACTGTGCCACCAGGGAAGCCCCCATCACAAACATTTAATCAAAGTGAAATGATGCCTAGAGTCTGACAAATACTCCCTTAGCAACACCAGCCCTACTCATGGGGAAAAATAAATTTTTAAAGGGCTTCAAATCTGCAGTTGTATACTTCCAGGTTCCATGATACTATTTTTTCCACCTTGTTTAATCACTACTGAGATCTTTTTATTTTATTTTTTAAATTAATTAATATTTTTTTAAAGTTGAAGTATCGTCAATTTACAGTGTTGTGTTAATTTCTGCTGTAGAGCAAAGTGATTCAGTTATATATATACATTCTCTTTTATAAATATTCTTTTCCATTATGGTTTATCATAGGATATTGAATATAGTCATCTGTGCTATACAGTAGGACCTTGTTGTTTATCCATTCTCTATATAAAAGTTTACATCTGCTTGGCAGCTCTCCCCCTTGGCAATCACTGGTCTGTACTCTATGTCTGTGATTCTGTTTCTGTTTCATAGACAGTTTCATTTATGTCATATTTTAGATACCACATATAAGTGATATCATATTGTATTTGTCTTTCTCTTTCTGACTTACTTCACTTAGTATTATGATCTCTAGTTGTACCCATGTTGCTGCAAATGGCAATATTTCATTCTTTTTTATGGCTGAGTATCTTCCATTGTATATATGTACCACATCTTCTTTATCCATTCCTCTGTTGATAGACATTTAGGTTGTTTCCATGTCTTGGCTATTGTGAACAGTGCTGCTTTGAACATAGGCATGCATGTATCTTTTTGAATTATAGTTTTGTCTAGATCTATGCCCAGGAGTGGGATTGCTGGATCATATCGTAATTCTATTTTTGGTTTTCTGAGGAACCTCTGTACTGTTTTCCACAGTGGCTGCAGCAACTTACATTCCCACCAACAGCGTGGGAGGGTTCCCTTTTCTCTACACCCTCTACAGCAGTTGTTATCTGTAGACTTTTTAATGCTGGCCATTCTGACCAGCCTGAAGTGGTACCTCACTGTAGTTTTGATTTGCATTTCTCTAATAATTAGCGATGTTGAGCATCTTTTCATGTGCCTATTAGACACCTGCATTTCTTCTGTGGAGAAATGTCTATTTAGGTCTTCTGCCCATTTTTCAATTGGGTTGTTTGTTTCTTTTGTTGTTGAGTTGTGTGAGCTGTTTGTATATTTTGGAAATTAAGCCCTTGTCAGTCACATCATTTGCAAATAATTTTTTGTAGATTGTCTTTTCATTTTGTTTATGGTTTCCTTTGCTGTAAAAAACTTGTAAGTTTGATTAGGTCCCATTTGTTTATTACTGAGATCTTTTGAAATTTCTCTCTTCATAAGCATTTGGGATCTTAAAATATTAGCACTGCAAGGGATCTTAGAGTCCTTATGTATCAATTTTCACTTTACAGATGAAGGAAACCAAGGCCCAGAGGAAAGCATGTCCTTTAAAAAGTTACACAGTGATTTGTAGAACAACTGGGATTGGAACCTCTGCAGATGACTTCCAGACCATTATGTATCAATTTCTAGGTCAAGACAAATGGAATTGCTGGTGCTCTGGGCTCCATGGTTACCTATTCTTTGTTTATTCCTCTGTGTCACTCTGATAGTCACTATTCACAGTAAGTTAAATTTCTTGAGCCCTGAGCCCAGGGGGTTTAGATTGTTCTATAACTTTCAATTCAATTGAAGCATTACCTTGTTTATTACAGCAGTAGCTCAAAAGGAAACTTCTTTTAATAATACAAAAAAAAAAAAGTCATGAAAGTGATTGTTCAGTTTGGAGTGTTAAAAAAAGTGAATTAATTGGTATCTATAAAAAGCTGCTTCCTATTGGGTTAACAAAAAGAGTAAACTTTGAAGAAGTCTATAATTAAAATCTAAATTCTCACTTAGTTTTCATATTAGGGGGCCAGGATTCCTGCTTTTAAAAGATGACTTTGTAAAACAGTGACTAATCTTGTTCAGTCCAACTTCTTTTTACCCCTTCTTCCATAGAACCACTGACATCACACTTCCAAGTCATTAACTCAAACCTTGGCGCTTTGCCATGTTGTGAAGCAAAGGTTGGGAAAGGAGCTAACAGTGATCTAAATGTTAACACTTGAATTCAAAGAAAGTGGACGCAGCCAATAGCTAAGGAAACGTATTTCTTTAATTGAGAAAACACCAGTGGGCAAGATCCTGCAGTTTAGAAAGGTAAAGACAAGTTCATCTGCTATTCTTTATTATAGATATCACAGTAGGAGGGAGGTTAGAAAGTAGAGGAGGAGGTCATAGACTTGGAGTGAGAAAAATCTGGATTTAAATTGTTAATATGTCTCTTACCAACAGAGTAACTTTAGGTAAATCACAAAACCTCCCTGAACCTCAGTTTACTCATCTAGAACATGGAAACAGTTATATCTATCTTCTCTGTGTACTCAAGCATACATATACACAGTTATTGTGATTATTAAAGATGATAATAAATTTGAAGATGCTTAGAATATAAAGTGTCATGTAATTGTTAAAATGTACCTGAGGGCTTCCCTGGTGGCGCAGTGGTTGAGAGTCCGCCTGCCAATGCAGGGGACGCGGGTTCGTGCCCCGGTCCGGGAAGATGCCACATGCCGCGGAGCGGCTGGGCCCGTGAGCCATGGCCGCTGAGCCTGCGTGTCCGGAGCCTGTGCTCCGCAATGGGAGAGGCCACAGCAGTGAGAGGCCCGCGTACCGCGAAAAAAAAAAAAAAAAAATGTACCTGAAATTCAATGGGTAGGACTTACGAATGATGTAAACTCATATCTGGATATTACAGACTAAGTATTCTGAGTATCTGTGTCCTGTAATCTGTATATCAGTATTTCAACTCACTGAGAGAATAGCTTCGAGATTTTGGCCAAGACATAGAACATATTTCAGTGAGATAAATGGAGACAGTCTTTTCAGCAGATGATATAGGTGCTTTATGAAACAGACATATCCTAAGAAGAAAAGGTAAAAAGAGAGTATCTTTTTTTTTACATAAATTTTTTTGAAATTTTAATTTTTTAATTTTTGGCTGTGTTGGGTCTTCGTTGCTGCTCACTGGCTTTCTCTAGTTGCAGTGATCGGGCTTCTCATTGCGGTGGCTTCTCTGTTATTTGAATCATTTTCTCATTGGCTTCTACCAATTTTTAAAATGTGTTCCCAAGAGGGAAAATGGCTCTGGGATCTAATGAAAGTCAGACAAAGGGAAAAGTATTGTGCAATAAGCATAAAATTTTCTCTGCTTTGCAGTGAGCTGTGCCAGTTCCAGGACTGACAATGTACTCTGTGGATGAGAGCAGAGGTACTGTGGCTGGCTCTCACAGCACCCCTGGCAGAGCTGAGTCAGCTAAAGCCACGTGCAGGTAAGAATGTCATCCTGGGACTGGAAGTTCCTTTTTGGGCATCTGTTTACAGACGTGATTTCATGGCAAATGAAGGGGTGAGATGAGACCAACTCATGCTGTTCATTCTGATACTTGATGGTTAAACAATGTCGGGAAACAACAGATGGGGAGTGAATGTCATACATTTCCAGAATATTCTAGTCTGTCAGCAAAGCTACCCACTGATAATGTGGGTATGTATTTCAGAAAACACTTACTGGTTTTCTCAATTTTCTGTTGTACTTATAGTGAATTCCCACAAGTATGTTTTGAAACATGGAGTCCAGTTCCGTAGTAAACACTGCATTTTATGACTCAGGTGTTAAAAGGAGCCCCCTATTATTTTTAGCATGCCCAGATTCAGGATCATACTTAGATAAATGCATTATCTGAACAAAACTGTCTTTTCCATTGATTCCCCTCAAACACATGAAATGTGTAAGTGATCTCGGTCAAATTCTGAAAAGACCTTTGCAAAATCTGTTGTTATCCTACTTCCCTACAATGCTGAGCTAACACTGAATGTCTCTCATGTTCTTATATCATTTGAAAATGATGATAATGATAATCTAATGATATCATTAATATACTATGATTAATGATAATAATGGACTCTGGAGCCAGACTGCCTGGTTTACAATCCCAACTTAGGCACTTACTCACTGTATGACTTTAAAAATGTTACTTAACTTCTCTATGCCTCAATTTCCTCATCTGTAAAACTGGAACAAAGTACCTACTTTATAAGGTTGTTTTGAGTATTAAATGAGTTAATATTTGTGAAAGGTTTGAATAATACCAGTACAAAATAGGTTCATATGCGTTAATTTAAAAGAAAGAATAAGGAGGGAGGAATTGCCCTACATGTCATACTTCAGTTAAGGCAGAATGATGCTGCTGTGAGGAGAAGACAAAATCAACAACAGGGACAAAAGAGAGATCCAAGGAAAGACTCAGCTTTAGACTGAACTTCGATGGATGACTGAGGTACTTGGACAGATCACTGAAAAAGAGAAGAAATATTCAATAAATAGAGCTAGAGATGGTTCATTAATAAAGAAAAAAATAAGATCGGTTTTCTACCTCACACAGTATACAAAAATTAGCTTTGTATGGATTAAAATTTTTAAAGAGCAAAAGCTAAACTTTAAAAGTTTCAGAAGAAAATACAGGTACATGTCTTTCTGACGTTTGGTCAGTATGACTGAAAAGCACAAAAATTAAAAAAAAAAAGAACCAACAGATGGTGGGCAAATTAAATTAAACACTTGTTTCTCAAAAGGCACTTTAAAGACAGTGAAGAGGGTATGAAAAGTTACTTGAAATTCTTATAGTCAGCAAAGACTATAATGAAGTATACATAGAGAGATCCCATACATTAAAATAGGAAAATGTTAACAATAAAAATGGTCAAAAATATTAATAGATATGTCACAAAAGATGTACATAGCTAGTAAAAATATGAAGAGTCACCAAACTTTACTAGTAATTGGAAGAACGTCAATAAAAGAACACAGTAAGATAGTATTATTCATCACTCATCAATGGAATTTAAGAAATTTGATGGAACCGTGGTTTGGAGAGGATATGGATCTTTTACACGTTGCTGGTAAGAGTTTAAAATGATAAAAACCATTTTAGAAATCAATTTAACATTGTCTTCTAGAGTTGAACATAACCTGGACATATAATTCTTGCATGTATGTGCTGGAAGACATAACAAAAATATTTATTGTGTCACTGTTTATAGTAGCAAAAAGAAAAAAAACCTTGGAAACAGCAAAAATGTCTATAAACAGTGGAATGGATGACTACATTATAGAATTTTCGTAAAATGGAATACCATGTAGCAATAAAAAATTATCTGTAATTAAAAATCATGGATGAATCTTAGCATCTTAATCTGAAGTGAATAAAGCAAGTCTTAGAAGACTAGAAGACTACATAGTATATGGCACCCTTTTTTTTTTTTTTTTTTTTGGGTATGGCACCCTTTTTAAAAAGTTCAAAATCAAGTAAAGTCAAGCAATGTATTGTGCAGGTATGCATATGTGTGTCATAAAACTATAAAGTCAGGTATCAACAAACAAAATTACATGTGATGGTTAGAATTCCGTTTTTAATTTATCAAACATGGCAGTTGCACTAACCCCTCTTCAGACTTCTTATAGGCTGTCCTTTTAATAATAGCTTCAACTATTACGTTTATGCAGACAAAAGGAACATCTTGGATTTGTTGAATTTTGTAGATTGCAAAACACTTTTAATCTCCATTTCTAACAGTGAATAAAATGATGCTCAAAGAGCTTGTGACACATCTAAGGACATACAAATTAGAAGATCCAGGATTTGATACCAAGTCTTATAACTCCAACTCTTATACTCTTTACAGTCTTTTTTAAGGTCTAAATCATAATTCAGAAGCCAAATGTTCAAGGAGGTACTTTAATCTCAACATTTTCATAAAAGCATATATCACTTTCCTGCTCCTAAAATCATCACATTATCCTATCTTGCTTCTTTCTTTAAATAAAACCACCTTTACACACATAGGTTTTAAATCACAGATTTATTTTTAGTTTTTCCTTCTACACTATCAGCTACCAAGTCCTATAAATGATTACTAATGCCTTTTTAATTTTATCACCTATCTGACCTATGCTCTCTACTCTTCAAAGGTTGTGAACATACCTGTATTCTGTACTTTCTCACTTTTCTCCCTTCCCTTCCTGCTCTCTAAAATCCCTTCCTTCCTTCCTTTCTTTCTTACTTGTCAAAGTCCCTTAAAATTAATCTTAAACACCTCCTCATTCAGGAAGTTTCTTGCAGCTACCCCAGACTTATTTTCTCTCTTTGCCTCTGTCTCTCTATATATCTGGATTATTCTTTACTTGGATTTTTCTTAAGCCATTTACCTTCTTTGCTTTGTATTTTGTGTATCTATCTTATTATTCCTACCATTACCGGATTGTAAACTTTGTGCTGGTAGATATCATATTTCACTTATCTTTTTAATCCCTGTATAGCAAAGTCATGGAGTAGGTAATCAATAAATGTGCAATGACTTTTAGATGTGAAGGCAACCTATAGGCTGAATGAAGCCTTAAGATAGGGAATTACAGCAAAGTTTAGATTTGACATGAGACCCAAGAAATGAGTATATCAACTATTTCTAACTGTAACAATCTTTATTTATTGCAGTCTTTAATCAACTTATTTCTCCTTACGGTTTTTTCCCAAGAAAGTTTTAATATTGTTCCATATGTGTTTGATCTAAGGGCACAGGATATTAGATCATTTGGATGGACTCTTAGCAAAAAAATAGTTCTTCAAAATGTAAAGGTCTTTCAACTTGCAGGACCAGGTAGAAAGCCTGGGGTTTAAGTGTGTCATGAATCCTGAATTATCTTTTCAAAGAAGCTGTTCACCTACTTTAGAGAAGTTCAGGCCATTCCTTTCTCAGTAATGCAGATAATGTATACAAATAATGGAAATGCAGTCTTCTCCCAATGAGAAGGAATAAGGAACCCTGTAACAATCTGTGAACCCGGTGACAAGAGCAAGCTGATGCTGAGGATGTATGGCTTTACTTTATATCCTCGCATTCTGGGCAAAGAGAAAATTTCACTATAATACTTAAGTATTTGATGATGAAACACTGTGATTTCATGCTTTCACATGAAAATCATATACATACATCAAAATTGAGTGATCCTCTATTAATTATCATTGTGAGAGTTAATGATATTCTCTGAGCTTCTCCTAAAATTACAGAGACAAAATCCTGAACAGCCTGCATTTTGAGAGTTTAAAAAATGGAAAGTAAGTCAATGAGGCTAAAGTGAGATTTTGACTTTTGAATTCTCTAATGCAAATTTATTTCTCCTCTTTATTTCTTATAAATGCTTTTCTGTTCTTTTTTTATTGAAGTTTAGTTGATTTACAGTATTTTGTTAGGTTCAGGTATTCAGCAAAGTGATTGTTATATAGAAATGTATACTTTTCAGATTATTTTCCAGTATAGGTTATTATAAGATATTGATTATAGTTCCCTGTGCTATGCAGTAAATCCTTGTTGCTTAGTTATTTTATGTATAGTAGTTTGCATCTGTTAATTCCACACTCCTAATTTATCCCTCTCCCTTCCGTTTCTCCTTTGGTAACCATAAGTTTGCTTTTTATGTCTGTGAGTCTGTGTCTGTTTTATATATAGATTCATTTGTATTATTTTTTAGATTCCACATATACGTGATATCATATAATATTTGTCTTTCTCCATCTGACTTCACTTAGTATGATATTCTCTAGGTGTATCTCTTTTGCTGCAAATGGCATTATTTCATTATGTCTAAATAATATCCCATTGTATCAGTGTGTGTGTGTGTGTGTGTGTGTGTGTGTGTGTGTGTGTGTGTGTATCACACCTTCTTAAACCAACTATCTGTTGGTGGTCACTTGGGTTATTTCCATGTCTTGTCTATTGTAAATAGTGCTGATATGAACATTGGGGGTGCATGTATCTTTTCGAATTAGACTTGTCATCTCTTCCAGATTTATGCCCAGGAATGGGATATCTGGATCACACGGTAGCTCTATTTTCAGTTTTTTTAAGGAAGCTCCATACTGTTTTCCATAGTGAACTGCACCAATTTACATTCCCACCAACAGTGTAGGAGGGTTCCCTTTTCTCCACATACCCTCCAGAACTTATTATTTGTAGACTTTTTGATGATAGCCATTCTGACTGGTGTGAGGTGATACCTCACTATGGTTTTGATTTGCATATAAATGCCTTTCTTTCTCCATTTCTCCACATTGCTTTTATCTTTAATTTGCCTGAATAAACTAACAAAAATGTCTGATTTTTAAAGTTATCTTTCCCCTACCAAGCCCAAAATTTAAAAATTTTGCATCTGGTGAACCCCAAAACTCATGAGTTTAGGTACCATGATTGTACCCATCGTAAGTACACTTGCTTTTTTGGTGAAGAAAAGGTATCTTTAACCTATGTTTATTATGAATACAATCTTCGTCGTCAGATTATCTTCACTGAAATATCAACTCTGATGCTTTAATGATGTGCAACTCTGGGAAGTTTCCCCTAACTCTCCAAGTTCGATCCCTCTTCTGTAAAACTGCCATCATAATGATATTCATCTCATTGTGGTTTTGTGAGAATTAATTGAGATAATGTACTTAAAGTTTTCAGCTTTATGTCACATAGTTGTATTAAAATAAATAGATAGCTATCAATACTGTTAATAAGCAGGCAGATCACTTTTATAGTAAAGCCAGGATGGATGTAGTTTGTAAATGGGTTACATAATCAAATCATCCTGCTACTTCTGGTTAACACATATGCAGTGTAGGTAAAGATTGGCCATAAGACTTTGCTGTAATCAGTTGTGTATATGAATGCTGGAAGTTTGCCATGCCCCAAAGAGTAAGCGTTCGTCTACAAGCTTCAATGAAGAATTCTATAAAAGTTACTCTCTTCATCCTTGTTATAGACTTCTCTCGCCTTAATATTCAGCAGTGACAGTCAGCTGAGGGTTTCAGGTAAAATAAAATATTCCTTGTTTAATGTTTCTATAGTGTCTTCTGCATAACTCTATTATCACACTTTCTGTATTATAATTGTCTGTAATGTCTTTTTCAATAAAACTGGAGAGGAGAGAAGGAAGGAAGGGAGGGAGAGGGAGGGGAAAGAATGAGTGAGAATAGCAAGCAAGAACAGATTCAGAAACACCCTACATTTTCCTGGAATCTTTTGCAGGTGTTTGGGGTTCTCCTTCCACTCAAAATAGAATATTTATTCTCTTAAATTTAGACACAGATGTTTGGAGCTTTTTGGATTTCTATGTAGACTTCGAAAATTATTTAGGCATTATTTATATTGCAAGCATTTGTAATGCCTATAATTATATAATTTAAGGTGTTATTCATAACCATTGAAAATTTCTTCATGCTCAATTATTGTTAGTTATTAACCATTCTTGCCTAATAGAATGCTAACAATATCTGTATCTCTCTCCAAAAGGTAATGTGTTTGTTGAGATATAATAGTAAATAATACTCATTTCAAATATGCTAAATAAAGTGATATAAGACCAAGCTGACAATGGCCAAAAGATCCATTTAAAAATAGAAATGGTATACACAGCAAATATTTAGAAGAAGCCTATAAAGCATAATAGGCTATTGAAAAAGGAAAGATACTACATAGTCATGCTATAGTTTAGGTGAACTAAGCTAACTTTCTTTTATGACCTGGCTCCTAAAATCACTGGATGTGTTTTCTTAAAAGCTGAGTTTCTTGAACAACCCCGTCATTTTAGTGTTTTAAAAAATTGCCTAGAGTGTGTTAAGCGTAGGTGAAGTTGAATAATTAAGTAGTGTTTCTTCACCAGAAGGAAATAAGAATATTAAAATATTTTTTTCCTTAAATGTCATTTTCTATTCCAATGAAGACATATTTTAACAGTACAAACAAGTAAAATCAGCAAAGCAGAATAAAATAGTAAAAGATAGATATATCAAAAAGCTTTAATTTACCTTGCTTTAAGAATGGAATAAATGAGACTCAGCATCATTTCTGTGGTGTTTTTGCACCCCTAAAAATTATGACCTGATTTTAGTTACGGCAAAATATCAGACAAACCTAACTTGAGGAACACCATACAAAAAAAATAATGAGTACTCTTCCAAAATGCCAAGATGGTGAAAGAAAAGGAATAAGAAAGCAAAGTCACACATTGGAGAGGAGCAAAGAGAAATAACAACTAAATGCAGTGTGGGGTTAAGATGGGTTTCTTGAGTAAAAAGAAGACATGGAAAAACGTAATGGGAAAAAAAAGACCTAATAAAAAACTGGTGGAATTTGATTAAAATCTGCAGTGTAGTTAATAATATTGTACCAATATTTCCTGTTTTTTAAAATTGTATTATTGTTACATGTGGTGCTTGCATTAGGAAAAGCAGAATGGGGAATATACAGGAATCCTCTGTACTATTTTTGCAAGTCTAAGTCTAAATTTAACATGTAAAGTAGAAAAATAAAAAGTTTTTTAACTTTTACCAGTTCCATAAGTTGATTAACAGAAACGTTTTGATTGGGACTAAGGTCCCTTTTTTTTGTTCTCCACAACACAGTACATTTCCATCAAAATGGATATTCTCTAGTTTAGTCAACAAAGCAAGTTAAGTTCCAGTATCTCATTTTATATTATCCTGAAATATTTGCAGTAGTCTAAATAAATATTCTAATCTTAATATTTAATAATATTAATGGTCCTAAACAGAAAAGATTCCCAAAACTGGTAATGAATTAAATTAAGTCAATCACTTGAATTGTTCTTTAGAAAGGTTATATCTAATCAGCAACAGAACTCATATACAAATATGCATTAGATATTTCCAATAAGCATGAGCTTTTGACCTTACTCTATCAAGACAAGAAGGTATTTTGGTATTAAAATAACATTAAAAAGGTCACATTTATCCCATTATGACCTAGCAACCCTAACTTGCAACAACTGGAGGAGAGAAATTGTGGGAAAATGTGAAGTTCCATTACAGCTATATATAAATCCATGGATTAAGATGAAAGTACACATGGAAAGAGAGGCTTTCTGAAAGAAAAGTCTAAATGAGACATAGCCCGAGGCTTAGAAACCTAAGCCTCATTAGAATCTAATGGCATCTAGGAAATACAATCCTTCCTAAGTAAGAGTGAGATAAATTAACAACAACAAAAAGACTATCAAGGCATGAATTTGGGCTCAAGTCAGTTCACAAATAATCTAGGAAATAAATATTTTTGAAACAGACTGTGAATCAGGCATTGTGTTTTGCCTCAAGTTGATACTGATTCACCTCTACAACTTTGGGCAATTACATACCTTAGTCCTCTAATGCCTAAAAGTGGGATAATCCTTTTTAAAATTTATTTATTATTATTATTTTTTCATTAGAGGAGTTTTTGATAAATACATGGTTAACATGTGGAAACATTTTACATTCTTGGATGGAAGGCATAAATATTTCCTTAGTTGCTGTTTTAAGTAGGAAGATGTCATTTGGTTTGCTGGAGAAAGCAAAGAAATATAAGCACTGTTTTTGAGCTTTGTGAAATAAAGTCTTTACCAGGTAAGAGAAAAATCTGAAAATACTCTTCAGGATAGCAAATTGGAAGGATTTTTTTCCTCTTATCAAATAATAAAATGATGTAATAAATGGGGACTTAAGGTATTGGTTCTCTGCCTAGAATTCTTGCCTTTAGTCTGAGAGATCCTGTTAAAGTAAAATGGGCAAGTTGAGAATCCTAGTAAGTACTCCCAATACGTTTAAGCAATGATAGTCCTTGTGAGTTCATAGGCGACACCTCTGTGTGCTTTTGTCCCCTAATAACGTTATTAAAACAGTGAATGAAAAATTGTAAGAGCACAAGAATGGCCCCAGAGGACATAGAAACATGGCCCTTAATAGAAGAGGATTTTTTACAAAGAGGCTGATTTCACTCAGGATCTCTTGGGTTGTCACATTTTTCTCTCTAAGGAGGAAACTGATCATCTCAGAGTGAGGCAAAAAACAAACCAGAAATCTCTTGTCCAATCATATTTCAAACCCCATTAACTTTGCACTGTGAGGATAGTGCTTGAGTCACAGCATATCTATGGCTTCTGAAGCGGAATGAATGGATCCCCAAATCCAAGGAATATACATGTTTATATATTTCAGTTAACAGATGAGCAGTTATTAGTTCTGGACAGAGAATTTACCCCCCTACAACTTTATGAAAACAGAATACTCTGAGTTCTCTTAGTGTTAAAATGCTAGCCAAGTTCACTAGCAGTCTATTTTTCTCTGTTTTAGTAACATATCCCTTTCTATATTGTCACAGGAGATTTGGCATTAAACAGGGATCTTTTAACAAAACCCCTCTGGTGGGAAAGCTGAGTGACAACATACACAAACTTGGGAAGAGAAGTGACTGTGCTTCTGGAGGAAAAGCAGCTGTTCAGTGAGAACTATGATCTGCTCAGGTTGCTTTGATACATTTCTGGGCTTTCTGTGTCTCTGATGCTGATCCAAATTTCCTTATCAAAATTAAATCCAAGTAGAAGATTTATAGGGAAATCACTCAAGTAAGTCACAAGGTGAATTGTCAAGAGCATTTATTTTCTGGATACAAGTTAATCTGTGACCACTTTTCTTGTGATGGAAAGGAGGTCTCTCCTATAAGAGTGGATCCACCCACAGTTTTTGTTTTGTTTTGTTTTTGTTGTTTTGGGGTTTTTTTTTGCGGTACGCGGGCCTCTCACTGCTGTGGCCTCTCCCGTTGCAGAGCGCAGGCTCCGGACGCGCAGGCTCAGCGGCCATGGCTCACAGGCCCAGCCGCTCCGCGGCATGTGGGATCTTCCCGGACCGGGGCACGAACCCGTGTCCCCTGCATCGGCAGGCGGACTCTCAACCACTGCGCCACCAGGGAAGCCCCACCCACAGTTTTTTATTGTTGTTTGTTTGTTGGTTGGTTTGTATTCCCTTCTTTCTTAACATATTTTCAGTAGGATTTAGCAATTTCTTTATCCAGATAAGCAAAAAGAGTTCCCACCTCTGAACTTCTTAGTTTCCAAATCAATAGTCATTACCCAAATATCAAGCTACCGTGTGGTCCTGTCACAGCAGCACGGACATAATCTTTGAGCTTATAAGAAATTTAGAGTCTCAGGCCATACTCCAGCCCTACTGAGTCTGCCTTTTAATAAGATCCTGAGCTGATCTATTGCACATTAAAAGTTTAGAAGCACTGTCTCATCCTATTAGACTAGCAGATGTCTGTTTTCCACTTCAGAGTTGGTAATTATAATTGTCCTTTGAGTCTGACAAATTGGAAGCTGAGTTATTATGTATATGTACAACTGTATTTCTAAGGTTGTTATCACTTTGAAATACACTAGAGAGACCTGTGTAAAAATTAAGGCTCCAATTAGATGTGTATAAATTTTACTTTAAATATTTTATACAAGTATGTAAAAATTTGTCAGGAATTTTCTTTTGTTAGAAACAAGGCTTTCAACTGACAGATTATATAGTCTCTTCATAGATTGTAACATAGGTAAAATCAACATCCTTTACTAATGCTAGCCATTATAATTAACTGAAAACAGAGCAAAGGAAAATGCAGATGATAAGCAAAGTTATGCATTCCTCAGGGCAGGAATTATGCTTCATGATATCACCTAAATACTAGACATATAATAATAAATAATATATAAATTCCAAAAAAATTTGTTGAATAAATGACTATGTGCAAGTATAGCTCTTACTTGTTTAGATCACAAGGAGATAAAATGCCTTTTCCTCTAAGTCCCCATCTAGTGAAATCATTATGAACTTTTGGGCCTGTTTTACCCCAGTAGGGTCTTGATTGTTTATGATTTCTCCTTGATTGCCATTAACTTTCACCTCTCCCATCATATGTAACACTCTAAATTCATAAGGTTGTATTTCCATATGCAATTGCTACTGACTTTGCTACTATAATTAAAAAATAAATGAGGCATAGCTACTGGGATCTGATGTGGTATCATCTCTGTGTACATTGACTCAAGTATTGTACCTACAGAGGAGGCAGAGGACTTTCCCCTCAAGAGGTTTATTCATATTTATTTGTCTCCCAAATGAACATTTCAGCCTTAAAGCCCTTTCTTCTTTTTTTTTTAACATCTTTATTAGAGTATAATTGCTTTACAGTGGTATGTCAGTTTCTGTTTATAACAAAGTGAATCAATTATACATACACATATGTCCCCATATTTCTTCCCTCTTGCATCTCCCTCCCTCCCACCCTCCGTATCACACCCCTCTAGGTGGTCACAAAGCACCGAGCTGATCTCCCTGTGCTATGCGGCTGCTTCCCACTAGCTATCTATTTTACGTGTTTGGTAGTGTATATATGTCCATGCCGTTCTCTCACTTTGTCACAGCTTACCCTTCCCCCTCCCCATATCCTCAAGTCCATTCTCTATTAGGTCTGTGTCTTTATTCCCATCTTGCCCCTAGGTTCTTCATGACCTTTTTTTTTTTCTTCTTAGATTCCATATATATGTGTTAGCATATGGTATTTATTTTTCTCTTTCTGACTTACTTCACTTTGTATGACAGACTCTAGGTCCATCCATCTCACTACAAATAACTCAATTTCGTTTCTTTTTATGGCTGACTAATATTCCATTGTATATATGTGCCACATCTTCTTTATCCATTCATCTGTTGATGGACACTTAGGTTGCTTCCATGTCCTGGCTATTGTAAATAGAGCTGCAGTGAACATTTTGGTACATGACTCTTTTTGAATTATGGTTTTCTCAGGGTATATGCCCAGTAGTGGGATTGCTGGGTCATATGGTAGTTCTATTTTTAGTTTTTTAAGGAATCTCCGTACTGTTCTCCATAGTGGCTGTATCAATTTACATTCCCACCAACAATGCAAGAGTGTTGCCTTTTCTCCACACCATCTCCAGCATATATTTTTTGTAGATTTTTTTAATGATGGCCCTTCTGACTGATGTGAAATGATATCTCATTGTAGTGTTGATTTGCATTTCTCTAATGATTAATGATGTTGAGCATTCTTTCATGTGTTTGTTGGCAATCTGTATATCTTCTTTGCAGAAATGTCTATTTAGGTCTTCTGCCCATTTTTGGATTGGGTGGTTTCTTTTTTTGTTATTGAGCTGCATGAGTTGCTTGTATGTTTTGGAGATTAATCCTTTGTCAGTTGCTTCATTTGCAAATATTTTCTCCCATTCTGAGGCTTGTCTTTTTGTCTTGTTTATGGTTTCCTTTGCTGTGCAAAAGCTTTCAAGTTTCATTAGGTCCCTTTTGTTTATTTTTGTCTTTATTTCCGTTTCTCTAGGAGGTTTGGTCAAAAAGGATCTTACTGTGATTTATGTCATAGAGTGTTCTGCCTATGTTTTCCTCTACGAGTTTGATAGTGTCTGGCCTTACATTTAGGTCTTTAATCCATTTTGAGTTTATTTTTGTGTATGGTGTTAGGGAGTGTTCTAATTTCATTCTTTTACATGTAGCTTTCCCGTTTTCCCAGCACCACTTATTGAAGAGGCTGTCTTTTCTCCACTGTATATTCTTGCTTCCTTTATCAAAGATAAATTGACCATATGTGCATGGGTTTATCTCTGGGCTTTCTATCCTGTTCCATTGATCTATATTTCTGTTTTTGTGCCAGTACCATACTGTCTTGATTGCTGTCACTTTGTAGTCTAGTCTGAAGCCCGGGAGCCTGATTCCTCCAGCTCCCTTTTTCTTTCTCAAGATTTCTTTGGCTGGGCTTCCCTGGTGGCGCAGTGGTTGAGAGTCCGCCTGCCGATGCAGGGGACATGGGTTCGTGCCCCGGGCCGGGAGGATCCCACATGCCGCAGAGCAGCTGGGCCCGTGAGCCATGGCCGCTGAGCCTGCGCGTCCGGAGCCTGTGCTCTGCAACGGGAGAGGCCACAACATTGAGAGGCCCGTGTACCACAAAAAAAAAAAAAGATTTCTTTGGCTATTCATAGTCTTTGTGTTTCCATATAAATTGTGAATTTTTTTGTTCTAGTTCTGTGAAAAATGCCAGTCGTAGTTTGATAGGGATTGCACTGAATCTGTAGATTGCGTTGGTTAGTATAGTCATTTTCGCAATGTTGATTGTTCCAATCCAAGTACATGGTATATCTCTCCATCTATTTGTATCATCTTTAATTTCTTTCATCAGTGTCTTATAATTTTCTGCATACAGTTCTTTTGTGTCCTTAGGTAGGTTTATTCCTAGATATTTTATTCTTTTTGTTGCAATGGTAAATGGGAGTGTTTCCTTAATATTTCTTTCAGATTTTTCATCATTAGTGTATAGGAATGCAAGAGATTTCTGTGCATTAATTTTGTATCCTGCTACTTTACCAAATTCATTGATTAGCTCTAGTAGTTTTCTGGTAGCATCTTTAGGATTCTCTATGCATAGTATCATGTCATCTGCAAACAGTGACAGCTTTACTTCTTCTTTTCCGATTTGGATCCCTTTTATTTCCTTTTCTTCTCTGATTGCTGTGGCTAAAACTTCCAAAAGTCTGTTGAATAATAGTGGTGAGAGTGGGCAACCTTTTCTTGTTCCTGATCTTAGTGGAAATGGTTTCAATTTTTCACCATTGAGGATGATGTTGGCTGTGGGTTTGTTATATATGGCCTTTATTATGTTGAGGAAAGTTCCCTCTATGCCTACTTTCTGGAGGGTTTTTATCGTAAATGGGTGTTGAATTTTGTCAAAAGCTTTCTCTGCATCTATTGAGATGATCAGATGGTTTTTCTCCTTCAGTTTGTTAATATGGTGTATCACGTTGATTGATTTGCATATACTGAAGAATCGTTGCATTCATGGGATAGATCCCACTTGATCATAATATATGATCCTTTTAATGTGCTGTTGGATTCTGTTTGCTAGTACTTTGTTGAAGATTTTTGCATCTATGTTCATCAGTGACATTGGCATGTAATTTTCTTTCTTTGTGACATCTTTGTCTGGTTTTGGTATCAGAGTGATGGTGGCCTCAGAATGAGTTTGGGAGTGTTCCTCCCTCTGCTGTATTTTCGAAGAGTTTGAGAAGAATAAGTGTTAGCTCTTCTCTAAATGTTTGATAGAATTCGCCTGTGAAGCCATCTGGTCCTGGGCTTTTGTTTGTTGGAAGATTTTTAATCACAGTTTCAATTTCAGTGTTTGTGATTGGTCTGTTCATATTTTCTATTTCTTCCTGATTCAGTCTTGGCCTGGGCTTTTCTTAAAGCCCTTTCTTAAAGAACTGAAAATTTGAGACATCTAGTGAAAATATTCAGTAAATAAATATGTATACATTAGCCATAATACTTAAAGTTGTGTTTAGGTCACTTTGGGGAATATAGACGTAAACAAGAACAAACATGATACTGACAGATGGTGATAAAATTAGAAGGAAATATATAAACAAAGAGGTGCAATGGTAATATATTGAGAGTGAGAGGCTATTCTAGGTCAGGGTGGTGACTGAAGGTCCCTTGAGGAGGTGGTGATATTTGAAGTGAGTAGAAGTAGAAACTGGAAAATTGAATGCAAGGGAAAGGTGAGGGAAAGAAAGGAGTCAGGAATGGTACCTAGGTTTTTAGCTTGGGTAACTGTATAGTTTGTTTTGTGATCTACTGAGACAATGAATTCACAGTAGAAATGAGTGAGTGAATGAATAAGTGAATGACATTATTAATGAAGAAGTTAATGAACCTATGAAAGTTTTTTGTATCTGGATATGAGGATATTTGAGTGATACCCTGACATCATCACAGTGTCCCATTCAATATTATTCCTCATAAACTCTACCAGGATGGAGCTGAAGCACCTTGATTCTCTCCTACATCAGGATGTGTTCCCCTGCCCTACCATTCCCCTCCAATCTGGGGCATTCTCTGAGAGGTTGGCAGTGACCTCATCCTCTCTCTCAATTCCCATAACCTGGCATCCATTCTGGTAGGCACAGCTAGTTCTGACAGTCCAAACTGTAGGTATGATGAGACATTTTTTGGATACTTATTTCACAAGATAATACCTGAAAAGCTGTTTGAAAAATGTGTGAGAAATGTCTCGCAAATTTAATAATGCAGCAACACATTTTCTATTCTTTGAGCACATATGGAGCCACAATGCTGTCCATCTCCACCATCACTTGTGCTATGTGCTCCATTTGTAGTGACACGTCTTGGTTTCAGATGAAAGGAGTAGCTATGTGCTCATATCCTGTAGTTCGTGCATAGAATACAAAGGCTTAGTTCTTACTTGCAGAAAATTGTAGGAAAAGTGTTGAGAAAAAGTGGTATAAAGATATGTGAATTGTGGCTTTCCAATACACCAGATGAAAGAACCAAATTCTTTGCCCACAATGCTTTTCTCCAAGTACAGTTGTATCTGAATGTCTTTGATTCCTGTGATCTCTTAACACCAGTCTTTGTCCCATCAATTTTTGCATATTTGGTATTTACAATTGTTTTGTCAATTATGCTGATGATTCTTAAAGTTGAGCCCATGTGGACAATCATATAACATTTCTTACACAGGATGCTTTAATTGCTCTTTGATTAGGACACAGGTAAAGCAGCTGTGAAGTTGTCAGAGCTTGGAATCAATGAAGTAATTAAAAAAAATATGCTACCAAATACTTATAGTATGCGGCACACATGTGGCATTACTCACTCTCTTAAAGTTTGGTTGATTGCTTTATCCTTGAGATTTCTTAAAGGGGGTTTTATCCACCTTGAAAATAGCAGAATAATAAGGTCCTAATCGGTTTCTAACTCTGAGAGAATAGAGACTATTTGTGTATTTCTCACCCAGAATGGGCCTAGATTGGTGTTGGTTAGATGCATTTAAGTTTCTGTAGCTTTTCAGGATATACTAGAAATTTATCATAGCTAAGAACTATATTTCCCCACTTTATGACTTATAACTGCAACTTTCATATAATATTATGTAAGTTATTAATATTTTTAGTATAAGTGATGGAAATGAGATATGTGTCTGTTAGAAGAAAGCACATGATAAGAAAAGAGATAAGTGAACACATATGACTCCTACAAAATCTTAGTTTCTAACATAGCAGTGGTCACTCAGATTTGTTTCCAGGCCCAAATCTATATGGACTTTTGTTTTAGTCTTATGTGCCAAAAGAAAGATTCCACTGAGAATTTCTGACAGTATTAGGGCATAGAAATATGCTTTGGATGTCCTGCCTGGCAGTAGCAATGTCTGGAAGAGGAGGTGCTAGTGGCACTCAACAGGCAGGCAGACCCTGCTGGGAATAGAAATAGCCAGTACAAGTGGTTTATGATTAAGTTCTTCCCAGTGATAGTGGTAGGAGAATGGCAAGGTGAGATTAACAAACTGACCAGTATGTGACCTGAGTTTGAATGTTGTTTTATCCGCTTAATAAATATATAGTTTGGATAAGATATATTTTTGAGACTGAGATTTTAATCCTTGTTTATCAGATATGTACTGTATATTTCATATGTTTGCTGTGAAAATTAAATTGCTCAATAGATATAAAGCACCTAACATAGTGCCCTGCTGGTTGAATGAGTTCAGAATGTTGGTTCTCTTTCTCTCCTCCCCTTCTTCTCTATAGCAACTGAGAAGCAAAGAGAAGAAACATAAGGCAAATGATAGGTACTAGAAATAGAATATAAATGAAAAAATGAACAAGAGAACATTAGCTACATGAAAAAAATGGGAAGAGACAGATGATCTAAAGATAGGGATGAGCTATTGAACACATTATGCCTTATATAAATCAGATTAGAGAAATATGAGTTAGCAAAAGGAATAATTGATTAATGGTAAAGAAAAGTACTTGGGAGAGGAAAAATGCTAAATGTGGAAGGAGAATAAAAGAACTGTTATGAGAAATTACATTGTATTGAAAAACACTTGCTATTAGTTTGCTAAGAACATTTAGAAACACTGTATAGGGTACTGTCAAGAGTTGTATCAAGTCATTTGGAAATGACATTATTCTCTCTTTTGATTAAGTCCTCCCAGAAACTCGGAGTCCAACAAGTATAACAAATCTACCAAAGTTAGAAACTGCATCAGAGAATCTGTGAAAGAAAAGCAAAACAAAACAAAACCGAAAACACCCCAGTGGGTTGTCTGGGGAAAAAAATAAATGGACCCTTATGACACCATGTATACTACTGGTGATTGAAGTCAATTCAGTATTTTTAAAAACAGGTATATAAACAGATATTGAAATTATGGGTTATGTGTTACAAACATAATTTATAGTGAAGAGCTCTAATACATATTCTAGGACCAATGTAGAATAACCACATACACAATAAATAAAATTAATCCTGATGGTTCCCAGAGTCACACATTGATATGGCCTATCAAAATAATGATGAATTTATCTAGATAGCAGATTAGCATCTAAATGGAATTATTAAGTATTTCTTCAAATTATAGTTAGCTACATTCAGATAGTTTACTGCTCTCTGATCATAGCTTAGGCAAGAGTCTCAGAGTAGATATTTAAAACACAATATTTGAAAGGTCACTGATAATTCATAGGTATTTTATGTAAATGTGTTTTCCCCTTTTGGCTCAACTCACTGTGGTGTAAAATTTCTTTAAATCTTTCTTAACTTCAATTTTTTTATATTACTGATTTGAACTTTTAAAAAATACCAGTAGTGTAAGATTAAAGGTAAGTAATGGGCCAGTATAAGTCAAGTTTTACCTTCTCTGTCATTAATAACTATAGATTGAATACTTAATTGTATGTCATATTCAGTCATCCACATCTATATGCAATGATTAAGCTAAAAAAACTGGCAAAAATGAATAGCGATGGAATTAGAGTATTTTCCATCCTCCTGCTATTAGGCCAATCGTTTAAGAATATGCAAATGTAAGGAGGTAAAGAGGGGAATTTAACAGATACATTTCATTTCTTTATAGCTGTCAGTAATGAGGATGCATATTATTTCTCCCCTTAGAGCAAATTGTTTGAACTTGGAGCATGATAGTGGTTTGCGGTAAGGATCTCGGGCCAAAGACCATAACCTCCTCCAAAAAAGCTTAAAGAAAATTTAAAAAAATTGTACAGTATAGGAGATCATCTTTCAGTTTTACATTTAGCAAAATGGCTGTTTTGTACGCCCAGAAAATATACTTTCCTTAAATTGAGGACAAAAATGTCCACAATTATTTTAAGCTATCCAGTCACTTTGAAGGGAAGATTTATTTTATGTAGCTTGTTTCATAGGAAATAGTGGCTGTATTTGCTTCTGAAATTTATTTTGCATATAAAAAATAATGAATTTTGTCTACATCTTCACTTTTTGAACAATGCTAAAATTGGATAATTTCCATTGGCAGTTGAAGTTACTTCTGAGGTCAGAGGAGTTAAACCCCATGTTAATAGTGTGAATAAATAAAACAGCACAGTCTCAGGTTATATTGCTACTTTGATACTTTCTGCCAACATGACTAACACTGAAAAAAAGAGAACTTTTTTTTTATTTTTAAAAAATTTTTTTGGCTGCACTGGGTCTTCATTGCAGCCTTCTCTAGTTGCACATGGGCTTAGTTGCCCTGTAGCAGCATGTGGGTTCTTAGTTCCCTGACCAGGGATCAAACCCACATCCCCTGCATTGGAAGGCAGATTTGTAACCACTGGACCACCAGGGAAGTCTCAAGAGAACTTTATTGAAGGGATACCTCCTGTTGAGCAGCAATGTCTTCCCTGTTATTTTCCTGACTTCTTTGTTATGTTCAACTTAAGCAGCCATTGCCAGGTACCCTGTGTTCATCCTCTGTTGGAAGTGGCTACTGTTGAAAAGACTGCAGAGTCAGAGATTTAAGAGGGTTTCCTGGTACTTATGGCTGAATTCCAATATTGCTGTAGATCCTCTGTTGCTGCACTTCCCAATGAGGATATTTACTACCAAAAGACCTAATACATTCAAGTTCCTTAGAAAAATGTTAAAGGGATTTAAAACTGGAGTGGATGAGAAAAAAAAAAAAAAACAAAACACAGGTGTAGCAATACAGTCAGTGCCAAACTGTTATGGGAGCAAAAGGAAAACCAAAAGTGTTGCCTTATGTGTTGAGGTCAAATAGTTCTCTTCCTTACAGGGTACCTGTCCTTTCTTTCTACCGTGCTGGAAAATTCAAGGCATTGAACACCCACCACCACATCTACTCTCCTACCAACATCCGAACATACATACTTGGACTTCCCTCCTGTTATTATCAACTCTCTCTCTTACTCTTTAAGGGTAGATTATCCACTGAAGTACAAGATCCCATCCCTCTCTCTTACTCAAGGATCTTGCTTGTGCAGTCTTTCTCCTATATCAGCAAAATTCTCTCTTCCTGGATCAAGCCCATCAACATTCAAACAGGCCAATATTTATATCTTAAAAAAATTGTTTTGATCCCAAGCCCATTGTAGTTACCATCTATTTCACTGTTTGTCCTTATAGAAAAATGCCCCCAAAGTAATCAGTACTCACTACTACCAATTCCTTTCTTTCCAGACTCTCTTAAATTCACTCCAATAGACATTTCATCCCCATCACTCCACTGAAACTAATACATATAACCAAAGACCTCCGTGTTACTTAATTCAGTCGTTCATGCTCAGTCATTATCTTACTTAGACTTTTAGCAAGTAATACTTTTTTTTTTCAATGGTGTACATTCCTGGTTTTCTACTACCAACTGGTCCCTCCTTTACATTTTCCTTTAGTTGTTCTTTTTCTTTTTCCTGATCTCTAAACTTCTTCAGAATGGCCTGAGATTCAGTCCTTTGACCTTTTCACTTCTCAGTCTACACTCACTTATCCAGTGCTGTGATTTTAAATAATGGTCCTACGCTGACGACCCCTAAAATTTCATCTCCAGCTTGACCTTCTCTTGAACACCAAATCTGTGTATTCAACTTCCTACTTTTCATCTGTTCGATATCTAATAGACATCTCAAACTCAACATATCAAAAAAGAAACTCTCATAGCTCACATTGAACCCACTAGAAAGTCCTTTCAGCTTTACTTTCAAAATATGTCTTAAATTGTACCACTTGTCACCACCCTCACTGCCATCTCCACGGGCTACCTCCTTTATTTCTCAATGAAAGCACTGCCTTTAGCCTCCTTCTTTCTCCTCAATTTCTGTCTTGTAGCCTATGCTCAACAGAGAAGCCAGAGTGATGCTATTAAATGTAAATGTGATTATGTCTCTCGCTCAAAACTCTCTGATGTCTCTTCATCTCATTCAGAGTAAAAATCAAAGCCCTTTTTATGCTCTACGCACCCTGTAATATCTGTCTCCCCATTACCTTTCAAGCCCTATCTATTCCAGCTGTGCCCCTGGCCATTTCTGCTCCTTCCATGCTGGCCCCCCAGCACCTTGAACATGCCTGGCATTCTCCCCCATCAGTGCCTTTACCTTAATGTTTCCTCTGCCTTAAGTACCCTTCCTCCCAGTGCTTCTAAAGCTTGCTCCATCATTTCCAAGTTTTTGCTTAAATGGCATGTTTTGTAAGGATGTTCCAGACTACCCTACTTAGAATGTAATTCCTCATCACTCCTCCCTACTATTTTTCTTTTCTCTATAAAATTTACTACCTTCTAACTTATCGTAATATCTGTCTTTCTTCAGTAGAATGTCACTTTACAAAGGCAGGGACTTTTGCCTATTTATTCACTACTCTATTCCAAGTACCTAGAATAGTGTGTGGTATGTGTCAGATTCAAAACGTATATTTGTTGAATAAATAAATATATTTTTATTGTACTGAGTGGAAGCTACACAACTTTTTTTTTTTTTTTTTTTTTTTTTTTTTTGGGAACTTCTTGTGTTTCTTTCAGATCTTCTTCTTAAGTACACCACGTAACTGAAAGGGCCAAAAACTTTTTAGGCTTTTGTAAATCATTTCATTAACCATCTAATCTCTTTTCAGGCTGTTTTAAAAATTGATTGTGATATTTTCAAATTAGTAGAGTGGTGGAGTCAGAATTTTGAAGTCATATTTCCAGGGTTTGATCTCAGCTCATGAACTTCCTAGATGTGGGATCTTGGACAAGTCATTCAGTGCCCCTCTGTTCAGTATCCTGTTAAACAGGGATAGTAAATAATAAATCATTTACATTCTTTGTAATTAATCTTCCAAATAACAATAAGATATGAGGTTCGTATCCAATACCTAGTACATAAGATGAATTAAGGTATAAATTTTAGTATTATATTATTGTCTTTGCCATCGCTCGATGCGTTTCTTGCCCTTCTCTCTGGCTCACAGTTGCCCTGAGTCCTACTTGCTGAAAGTGCTTGGTAGATAGAAGAGAGGGAGTATGGAGGTGGGAGAAGCGGTGGCCATGAAGAAGGGGCCAGGACTTGTGTTAGGCCATCAGAATAGACGGATAGAATAGTGGAGAACACTATTCTAAAGTCAGTCATTCCCTAAGTTTAGGTATACTGACGGTAAACTGAAATTTAGGCAGCAGGAATTTGTCCTAAGTGGACAAAGATTACAGAGTTATTTCCCTCTTGTGACTTTTTTTTTTTTTTTTTTTTTTTGAGAAGGAAACTTCTTGTGTTTCTTTCAGATCTTCTTCTTAAGTACACCACGTAACTGAAAGGGCCAAAAACTTTTTAGGCTTTTGTAAATCATTTCATTAACCATCTAATCTCTTTTCAGGCTGTTTTAAAAATTGATTGTGATATTTTCAAATTAGTAGAGTGGTGGAGTCAGAATTTTGAAGTCATATTTCCAGGGTTTGATCTCAGCTCATGAACTTCCTAGATGTGGGATCTTGGACAAGTCATTCAGTGCCCCTCTGTTCAGTATCCTGTTAAACAGGGATAGTAAATAATAAATCATTTACATTCTTTGTAATTAATCTTCCAAATAACAATAAGATATGAGGTTCGTATCCAATACCTAGTACATAAGATGAATTAAGGTATAAATTTTAGTATTATATTATTGTCTTTGCCATCGCTCGATGCGTTTCTTGCCCTTCTCTCTGGCTCACAGTTGCCCTGAGTCCTACTTGCTGAAAGTGCTTGGTAGATAGAAGAGAGGGAGTATGGAGGTGGGAGAAGCGGTGGCCATGAAGAAGGGGCCAGGACTTGTGTTAGGCCATCAGAATAGACGGATAGAATAGTGGAGAACACTATTCTAAAGTCAGTCATTCCCTAAGTTTAGGTATACTGACGGTAAACTGAAATTTAGGCAGCAGGAATTTGTCCTAAGTGGACAAAGATTACAGAGTTATTTCCCTCTTGTGACTATTTTGCTGTTTGATGCATGACTTCAGACCTTTCCAATCTCCATTGAGATGAGGTTGATTTTTAAAGATATTTGCACTTGATTTTTAATGCGCATTCCAAATCAGTATGACAAACAGTGAAAATTAGAGAAGGCTATTTAGAAATGACAAAAAAACTTGTGTTATAACTTATACTTTAACACTTAGTTATAGCATCATTACTTTAGTTGAATCTTGTTTATAGAATATGATGTTATTCTCTGGGTTCATTCATTCTCCAATGGTGAAGAAAGTAGAAATTACTGCATTCTTGTCTCAAAATAGAAATTCACAATTACATTATAAGGAATGTAATTAATTGTGCCCACATTCATGAGCATATTGAAATAGAACATAGATTTTATTTTAAAAGTGAACCTACTTAGAAACTATATTAAATAGCTCTTTTTGACATCAACTTGGCTAATTAGGACGCAGCCCTGAACTAACATCAAAGAATGTGATTAACTTTTGAATCCTGAAATATTTTTGCTAGTCGTATTTGAAAAACTAATCCTGTCTTCGATTCCAGAAGCACAATATAGATCTCTTAACACTCCATTACTTAAAAATCTGATCAACATGTATAATCTGCTTCTGTGCTTTGTCCTGTATTCTCTCCACTGTGTTGGAATCTCTGCTTCTGACACAAAAATTGTGAACCCATATAAACAGAGAGGCTTAGTTTAGTGTGTGTGTGTGTGTGTGTGTGTGTGTGTGTGTGTGTGTGTTGTGTGTGTGTGTGTGTATTTGTATATATGTATAAAATTATAAATCCCTGATTACTGGTGTATATGTGGTGTCTGCTAACCTAATTCTTGCAACAGAACACTTCTAGCTCTGTAGTTTTATTGTCTGCTTCTGTATTCCCTGCTTTGTCATTTCTAAAGCATGTAAAAGATCTTAAATATCTTCATATTTAAGTCAACAGGGCACTTTTAAATTATGTTTATAATTAGGAATTTCTTTTCCCCTGCAAATGAGAAAGAGATTCTGGATGTTTCTAACCTTTCAAAGTCAAATGTGTTTATGTTCTTTTAGATAACTATCATTCCCCAAGCCTGTGGTGTTATTGAAAGAGATTACTTTCCGTTGCACAGCTGAGTCCAAATGCTTTTCTCTTGAAAGTGAATTGCTCATTCATCTGAGGGTTTATTATGTCAGTGTCCTATAATTATTCTTTAATTAAATAATGGCACACGGTAATATACTAGTAAAGATATTAAGGAGCTTAACATACAAATGAATTGTAGGATGATAAAACCTAAAGCAGAATCTAGAGCAGGGAGTGCATAAGGAAATAGGATGTTACAGAAGAATGAAAGCTTATTTTTTTCAATTCTATGTTTTTCTAAGATAAACGCATGTAAGGTAAGATCCGAGAAAGTTAATTGAAGGTCTTTTCAGTCCAAGGTTGCCAGTTCTACTTGAGAAACCTCTTCAGAATATCAAAACAATTCTACTTTTAGATTTTTCTTCTGTTGTTTTTGTTGAGTATCTGGGGCTGTTCATGTTTGAAATTTTTTACTGTGTTTATATGGCACGATTTATTGCAGTTAAAAGAGGTGTTCTCTTTCACTGGATATTCAACTTCTGTTTATTTCAGCCCTCTCCTGCTGGTTGGCTTTTCAATATTAATTGATTAATTAAAAATAATAAACAGTTGTGACTCTAGGTATTCCTATCAGCTTTCCTGTGTTTCAGAAACATATGAAAATCCTTCTAAATAGCCAGGGAGGAAGACAACAGTTCGCTCTTCAAACATGCTGTGTACAATGCCTACCAAGGGATTTTTTTTAAAAGGAAAGACACTTAGAGTATCTTCCATTTTTCCCCAGCAACACTAAAGCCATGGGCAGAGGTTCTGCTCTTGTCAGCCCCCAGGTTGGTATAATGGCTTCCCTGAAACTCACAGACCTATGATCATCTCTCCACTAATCTTACATGACTTTGCCATTGCTGGCCTTGGGTCTAGGACCCTACTCCTCCATGAGATGCCTCCCTGAAACTCACAGACCTATGATCATCTCTCCACTAATCTTACATGACTTTGCCATTGCTGGCCTTGGGTCTAGGACCCTACTCCTCCATGAGATGCCTCCCTGAAACTCACAGACCTATGATCATCTCTCCACTAATCTTACATGACTTTGCCATTGCTGGCCTTGGGTCTAGGACCCTACTCCTCCATGAGATGCCTCCATGAGCATCCTCCTGAACCAAGCAATTTCAGGATGTCTGAGACCCTAAGATGTCTAAGACTAAGAGTGGCTTTTTACTCTACTCCACTTTTTGGTATTTAAAAAAATGAGAATTTAACCCTGCCCATTTAGTTACAGATTTTTCAGCTGAAAGTTTTCAGAAAAGTTGTTTTTCTGCTATGAAATTTTCAAAGCCAGGATTTTCCTCTAGGTTTACCTGATGAAACCCCAGTACTGGGAGGGAGGGCGGGTTCAATAATAAGAAGCCTGGCATGCATGCTTTTTGAATGTGAAGAAAAGGCTCATTAGTATATGTTCAACGGGAAGGGTGGTCAATGAACTGCAATTCACTGACCACATAATAGGCACCGTTTCCCTACTATTTGCTTTAAGTATATTATTTCTACATTCATGATATTTCTGTGAGGTGATTATTATTATCTCTATTGACAGTCAGTAAAACTTGGGCTCACTGGGTTTAATTACTTGACCAAGATCACACAGTAACTTTCAAAGTATGGCTCTGAATCTAAGTTTTTCAGACCTTTTCCACAAAATCACACTGCCATTGCCTAATTATCACTAATTATATTATTAAAGCTTCACTCTGGCCCTGAAAAATTTATCCAAGCTACTTAATCTTTCTGTGTCTCTGGTATATTTTCTGTAAAAGGGAAATAATAATCCTTATCCACCTCAGTGAACCCAAGTGAAGACAAAATCATTTATGTAAACAGCTCTGTAGATTATAAAACACTATTAATACATATCTTAATAGTATCATGATATTTAAAAAACATTATTTCTTAAATGATTGCTGTAGTGGAAGTAATGGAGGTCACAAATAAATTTAAATCACATTCAGCTCAAATCAGGTGAAAACATGGCACAAAGTTTTTTAGTGTAGATTTATTTCATTAAAATTAAACCTTGTATTTAAAAACACACAGAAAATGTTTTTACAGACATTACCCAAAAAAGTAAAAATTAAAAGAAATACAGTAGTTAAGGAACACTAAAGATAATATAAAGTCCCCTTATGAACGATGAACAAAAATTATGCTCACTTTGTTAAAATAAACCATTTTTCCACACATAGGAAAAATTTTCACAATAATAGAACTCTAATTTTTCCACATTAGAATGGGTTAACAAGACTGAGTCCAGCTCTCTCTCTTGTCCCTTCTTCACCCACACTTACAACATCTGTGACAGATGCAATTACAACCATAAGTTCTGTGTCGCGTCCCTGTCGTCCCACACCCAGTCCCCAAATGGCTTTTACCGAAAGGAAGTGAGCATTGTTCCTGGGGATTTCAGGCCTTATAAACCTACATAGTAACCAATGTAGAAGAGTACACTGTCCTCACTTCAACATGTGAAGGTTTTCCAGTCGTCAAATAGGAGATACCTTTCCATAGATAGATGTGTTCCAAAAGGACTTTACTGCTTTTCCTCCCCTCTACCCCATGACTCACTCTGTATACATTATAGGTGAATCTACATTTCAAGCACCTTTGAATATTATTGGGGGCTTTTGTAGCCTATAATTATCTTAATAGTATATATATATATCTTAATAATAAATATCTTAATCCCTCTGTCTCTCTGTATGTCTTCTCTTTCTCTCTTCCTGTCCCACCCTCCCTCTCAATAGATAGATAGATACCATAGAGAGATAGCTGAGAGAGATAGACACACACACACACACACACACACACACACACACACACACATACACACAAACACTTCCACCCACCCCAGATATAATAACAGCATGTAATTTGACTTCCAATCCTAACTTTTCTGTTTCTTGAACCTAGTTAATCTCAGAGTAATTTTATAGCACAAGACAGTCAAACACTGGCCATGAGAGAACAGTGGGTGAAGGGAGCATGAAGAATGCATACTCAGAGTCAGAGAAAGAGGTGAAGCTTTATGGGGCAATAGAGAGATTATGAGGCAGAGCTTCTATCTAGATTCCTAACCCCCACCACTTCCACATTCACACTACCCTGCTGAATGAGGGTCAAAATATAGTGAACATGAACTAATAAGACTATATTCCTACATAGCTAAAAACTGAAACTGAACCTTTCAGTAATCCATTGGATTGCCCTCTCTAGTACATTGACATTGCTGTTTTACAGTACTTCCATTCCTACAGGGGACTGTAGTCTCTTATATTTATTTGGTATGTAAGGCATATTTTACAAAGAAAAAGTATATTCTTGGAAACAATATTCTAAGCCTTTAGTGTTTGTAACAGCTCATTGGTAGAAGCTTCATTGAAATGTTTATAAAGTACAACAAAGAGAGAACTTGATTGGAACTCAGATTTGTGAGTCAAGGAATAGGTCACACATCCTAGTGAGACACAGTTTAGTAGCCTATATTAAAGAGAAGGGGATAGAAATTCAAGAGATGCACAAGTTGCATCAAGTCTTAAGGGGATGGAATTTCTGCCTGTGCATTATAGAAAAATCTTATGTGAAAATTGTAATAAAGTCAATAACCTGTGGGTCATCTTAAATAAGTCATTATCAATTACTATTCAGAAAAAAATTCCTCATTTTTAAAATAGCTCAATTCAGTTATCTTTATATTTTTAATGTACTTTTCAATTTAGAAAGAAATAAAATTTATAATTTAAAGCATCATTTTTCTGTTTTAGCTTCTTTAAAACTACATAAAATACAACTAAAATTTAACTTTTATTTAAAATATGTTTATATTTTAAGCAAATAAGAATGTTGAGAATATTGGCAAAATGAAATGCCTGGAATAGCCTGTCTATTTTCTTAAATATCTTTTGATGATATTGTACTAAATTATGAGTTATTCATGATTATAAACCTCCCATGAGGATGCCAACTTTTAATGTCTTAATGTCTAAACTTTTAATATTTAAATGTTAAAAATATAGATTTTTTAACCCAAATAATTTGGTCTTAAAAATCAAAGTCTGAAAATTAAGTCTAAGTGTCTCCACACTATAATTAGGACCCTAAAAGATCCACTGAACAGTGATTGAGTCACAGAAACCATCCTTTAAAACTTTGTACAGTATTTAAAACTAAAAATTACTGGTGCTTATACCCTGAGAAAACCATAATTCAAAAAGAGTCATGTACCACGATGTTCACTGCAGCTCTATTTACAATAGCCAGGACATGGAAGTAACCTAGGTGTCCATTGACAGATGAATGGATAAAGAAGATGTGGCACATATATACAATGGAATATTACTCAGCCATAAAAAGAAACGAAGTTGAGTTATTAGTGGTGAGGTGGATGGACCTAGAGTCTGTCATACAGAGTGAAGTAAGTCAGAAAGAGAAAGACAGATACCGTATGCTAACACATATATATGGAATCTAAAAAAAAATGGTCATGAAGAACGTAGGGGCAAGATGGGAATCAAGACACAGACCTACTAGAGAATGGACTTGAGGATACAGGGATGGGGAAGGGTAAGCTGGGACAAAGTGAGAGAGTGGCATGGACATATATACACCACCAAACGCATAAAATAGATAGCTAGTGGGAAGCAGCCGCATAGCACAGGGAGATCAGCTCATTGGTTTGTGACCACCTAGAGGGATGGGATAGGGAGGGTGGGAGGGAGGGAGACGCAAGAGGGAAGAGATATGGGAACATATGTATATGTATAACTGATTCACTTTGTTATAAAGCAGAAACTAACACACCATTGTAAAGCAATTATACTCCAATAAAGTTGTTAAGAAAAAAAAAAAAGAATTAAAGGAGATTATGTAAATAAGCATCTTGCTTCGTGTCCCATTAAATGAGTGCATGATAAATGTTACTTTCCTTCCTTCTTCCTCTCCTGTCAAACCCATTCTTTCCCTTCAAATCCAGCTCACATGCCACCTCTTTTCTGAAATCTTCCTATCTGTGTAGCAGGAGCAATTTATTTTGGTGTATTATGGTGCATACTTCATTGAAATACTACAATTTATTTTCATTATTTATTTATATATTTATCATTGCCACTAAATTATGAGTCCTTGAGAGCAAAGACAATGTTTAATTCATTTGAAACTCCCATGTATAACATAGTGTATGTAAAAGTTTAAGCCCACAAGAAACACTTGTTAAATGAATGGACTTTTATTTTCAAAACTCAGTTCTCATCCCAGATAGAGGTTCCATTTTACAGTTATTTCACACCTCCTGCAGAATCATCTAGGCCCTCATATCATATTTCTGAGGATTCAAGATCCTTGTCTTATTTTCATATCAGCAGCTTCATCAAGAAATCTCTCCCAATACAGAGAGTGCTTTAAATGGCCATCATCACCCCCATTATGGAGTGATTTTTTATTAGTCTCACTATAATTCCTGTCACTGAAAGGTTACCCTGGATAACAGAAACTAAATATTTTAATTAGTGCTTGGGAAACATTTTTTTTTTTTTTACATTCTGAACATCTGTAAAAATTAAGGGTCTTTCCATGGAATGTATATTTATTTGTTAAATAGAAAATACTGAGCTGCACTTAGCAGTAAAGCTAGCAGAATACAAGAAGGTATATACTTTATTCTCCTTTGTTTCTACAACATTTATAATTTCTGAAAAGCAGAAAACAGCTGCTACACTGGCAATCTGCAGTATATTTTGGGCAAGTAGGACAGCAGGGTGACTAATGTGCACTGCAATGGCATTATAAGTGAGTCACTAAAGTGCAATTATCAGTATAGTTGCCGCATGCTTGGTTTATGATTAGGTTAATCAGTTCCTTAGCAGGTTTCACTCTGTGTCCTCTTCTGGTACCCTTGAACACTTTGTTCTCTTGTTTGGGGGACCTAGGCATAGCCTTTATTTTAGGTTGTTCCCTGGTTAAATTTCATATGTCACCTTTGCTGCAAGTTGCTATTTTCCCTGGGTCCTGTTTGACCCCACAGACCAATTCTCAAACTGCACCACTGTACAAAATTCAGTCAACGCTGAATTTCTCAAGGCATTGTGCATCTTAGCAACTAGGAGTCTCTCAAGGGAGCATGCTAGTTTTCTTTATTGCTTTTCTCACCCTTATTATTCATGGTCATGAGGGCACACTGGGAGGAGATGGTATTAATTCTTCACATGGAGTGGGCATCTCATGGGCAATTCATGGGCCTCTCAACTTGTAAATGACCAGAGGAGAGTGGTTTCTGGAGCACTCTGTGAACTATGGCCTAACATTTGAAAGGCAATACCTTCAAGACAATACCTTCAAGTTCTATTTCCTTAATACTCCTGTTTCTATTTGAAAGCAAAGCTGAATTTTCTCCTCCTTTTAGCACAACTCTGAGTATTTCCCTCCCCTACTCAAAAGTCTTTAATGAATTCCTAATTGTATCAGATGGAGTTTAAATATTCTACACATGGCAATCGTGGTGGATAGACTCTAGGGTGGCTCTATTTATCCCCACCTCTGGGTGTTTATGCCTTGTATTGTCCTCTCCACTTGAACGTGGGAAGAATCTGTAACTTGCTCCTTACCGATAGGATTACATAGCAAGAAACTTTGGTGGGTCTCTGGGAACTTGGAGCAGCAGCGAGGAGGTGAGGGTTGCTTAAAACTCAACAGCCGGCAAAAGCAGCTAATGCTCAGTCCTACAGCTGCAAGAAACTAATTTGCGCCAACTCTTTGAGCAGAAAAGTGGGCTCTTTCCCAGTTGAGCCTCCAGATGAGAATACAGCTGACCAACACCTTGATTGCAGCCTGTGAGACCTCAGTTAAACTGTGAACTCAGTTAAACTGTGCCCAGATTCTTGAAACAGAGAAATTAGGAAATAATGAAGCACTAAAGTTGTTTTAAGCACTAAAGTTGTGGCAATTGATTACACAGCCATAGAAAACTAATACAAAAATCAAAGATTTTATCTATAATTTAGTTACCTTTTTAGCTGCGTCTTATATTCATGTGTGTGTTGTAAATTCCTGTCACACAAGACTATTTCCTAAATAGTCAGGATTCTTATCTACAGAATGCAGATATTAAGTAACTGACTGGTGTACAACCATCTTCACCATTGGGGGGGATGATGACACTTGGAAAGTTTTTGTAAGTATTAAATTATGACACACAGAAGCACTTATTACAATTTTTGTAACATTGTAGGTACTCAGGAAATACTAATTTCATTTCTTTTTCACTTGCCTTCCCTTTCCAAATAATCATTTTGGTCACCAGTCTCTATGCCTTCAGTTTTGTTGTTCCTTCTTTCCAGAATGCCCTTCACATTCATCTCCATTCCCCCACTTTAAACTTCAGCTCAGATTTAACTTCTCTATGAAACATTTCTCCACAAGAATCGTAACCTTACTGTATCTGTGCCCCTTCAGTACTTAAAAATCTGATAAAAGCTCTGATTAAGGTATAAAGTGACAACGATTCTGCTTCTATAAGAAGACATGTCTGTCATAATTATATTTACACTGTAGGTCTTTGTGGAATATGGTTCTTCTTCCCTGGTCCCATCTGTTATCAAGCCCCATCATTAGAGTCCAGCACAGGTCAGACACTGGGAACAGATCCTGGAGATCTGAAACTTCTGTCATAGGCTTACTCTGTTCCCTCCAGATGCACAACCTTCATTGTACAGGCCCTGCTTTTCTTTGCAACTATCACTTTGTCACAACATTACACTAAAAAGGGATGAGGAGATATGAGGTGTTTATTATTTAATTTTTTTAAAAAGAAATATGAGGATAGGAATAATACTAATAAGCAGGGTTGTTACCTGGTGAGGGCAAGGGTGAAGGGTATTTTTTATTGTTGTTATCTAATCACAATATCCCCTCCACACACAGTTACAAATTCCATAACCCTCCTTGTGATTATGCTTTATCTGTATTGCTTTCTATCATATGACTTACATGAGTTTTTTCATCCATAAAATAGGCAGTCAAGCCTGGAACAAAAATAAGACAAAAATAGCATTTGTAGAATCAAAATGTCCCATTGAATGAAAGTAGAGATACCAGTTCCTTAACCCTGATAAAATCTCTTTTTTGCCCCCTGTTGTCTTTGCCTTTAGAATTTGAGAGAGGGCTTTGGCATTGAAAGTGATCATATTAAACATTTTTCTCTTCATTCCTCAATGTATACAGCTGTTAGTTTTTCATGAGAGTCCTGTAATGTAGCTGGCAAAGTACTAGTTATATTAAGAGAGATTAACTTTGGAGAGAAAAGAAATGCCTCTACTTCTTTTTTTACTCACTAACATTTTTAGGATCGTATTTTATTTTCTTTAGATAATTTCCCTTTTGTTGCAATCTGTTGCATATTGGCTGAGTGCAGGTTTTTCCATAAATGTTGCACATGCATATGCATTAAATTGAGTGGCTGTCTAGCAATGACAGGCAAGAAGATGTTCCACTGAATGTTCAGTTGGTCCCAAGGGCTTTCCTGGCTGTTGCCACGATTCTGTAGCCTGTAATCTGGTTGGTTATCTCTTTGTAAATGTACATATAACTCAATCACGATATTTTTTTTTATAAATGTTATACTGATGTTTGGCTCCTGAAGCTATGACTTGTCTGGTTATATCTGTATTATGAAATATGAACATACATGAAATATTAAATACAAAAGGAAATAAGATTCAGTCCTGTTCAAAAAAGTAATATAAGATATAGTCTAGTTAAACTTCTAATTATACTATTCTCCTGATGTATAGCTAGCTTGAAGTTATGGGTTGAAGGCTACCAATAAGAGAAACATGCAAGACCCTCTTAGCTATGTTAGAAAGGGGCAGTGCTCATTCAGTGGGAGGCATGTTTTTATTCTAAGTTAATCTTTAGAACATTTGGAACATTTATTTACAATTAAATCCTATTAGAGGTGTTATCGTCCATGTGAAAAAGCACATACAAGATATTATTATTCAACAGCTCCTTTTAACCTAGAGAAAATTTCTTCTGAAGAATTAAATACTGGCAAAGATTTCTTTTTGAGTTTCAGCTGAAGTACCTTGTATTTCCCTGTAGGAGCTACCTTTCTCCCACACTTGGTCCTGTATCTGCCACTATTGTCTGTCAGGTAAAATAAACTACAATGCATCTATAATGCCAAAGGTTTTGTATGCACAATCCCATTCAATACTAAGAAGAAATTTTGTCCACATCCCTTAGATTTAGTATCAGAAAAGCATTCGTAGGACTGTTCTCTTATAAAACCTAAATGTGTGACAGAAGTCCACAGTCCTTCAGACCACATTGAGAAGAACATTTTTGGTAACTGAGAAACTGGGAATACTTGGCTGCCTTATCTCTTTTTAATCTTCTTCAGATTGTCTATAAATATTTGAACATTTGAAAATAAAGATTATATTTATGTATCTCAAAAGAGTAAAAGTAGAGTCAGTGGAGAAAAGGAGATGAATTTTACTGTATTACCAGATTTCCCATAGGGTGGCTGTCATTAAGCATGACAAGCAGAGTCTTAGAAAAGATGTTATAGACAGAATTCAAGTACCAGATGAAATATTAGACCAGAATACCTTTAAAGCTCCTTAAAAACTTAAGATTCTATCAGTAGAATATTTTAAGGACCAAGCCTCCAAGTTTCTAAAACTCTGATCGGGTCATTAAATGGTTTCAGGATGGCCTTTCTTACTCTGTGACATTTTTCACTGACAATATTCATCATTCTTCATAATTTATCAGTAATACGATAGATTAGAATGTCTTTAAAAAATGTAAAAAGGCAATGATGTCCAAAGGGATGAGAAAGTGCTATCCCTCATGATCCACCACTGATTGGATCATCTCCTTGAATAAAAACCACTTGCTATGAATATCCTAAGGAAATAAGCATATAACCCAACATGAGGGATGGGTGCTGTTTCATTTTAGTCTTAAAATTACTCCTTTCCTCTGATGAATAGTATTTTCCCTGCCTATAAACCTTATTTTTGCCACATGTTTTCTTAGTACGTACAAGAAAGTGATTTTAATGACTTTTAAAATTATGTTAAATTGAGCTATATATTATAAATAGAGAATAAAATCATAATTATATTAGTCAAGGTTCTCCAGAGAACAGAAACAATATATATATTGAGAGAGAGAGAGAGAGAGAGAGAGAGAGAGAAAGAGAGAAAGAGAGAGAGAGAGAGAGAGAGAGAGAGAGAGAGAGAGAGAAAGAGAGAAAGAGAGAGAGAGAGAGAGAGAGAGAGAGAGAGAGAGAGAGAGAGATTGGTTTAAGGAATTGTCTCATGTAATAATGGACCTCCAAAATCTGAAGAGTGGGCTGGCAGTCTGGAGACCCAGGGAAGAGCTGATGTTGCAGTTCAAGTCCAAAGACCATCTGCTGGAGCATTCCTTCTTGCTAGGTCAGTCTTTGATTGTATTCAGACTTCAACTGATTGGATGAGGCCCACCCACATTATGGAGAGCAATCTGCTTTAGTCAGAGTCAACTGATTTAAATGTTAATTTCATCCAAAAACATTCTTGTAGAAACAGAATAATGTTTGACCAAATATCTGGACACTGTGGCCCAGCCAAATTGACACATAAAGTATTAACCATCACAATAGGAATGTATCCACTGAAGTCTTCCACTGTTTGAGTTTCTTTGTCTAGAAGCTGATCCTTCAGGATTTCTCCCCTTTCCTTTCTCTGGACTATGTTATTTGTAATGTTATGCATCATAGTATTATTATATAAGCATATATGTGTATATATATGCACTATAATTCAGGGTTTTGTTTTATGAAAGTTTCACTGACTTGTCACTATTTTCTTTAGGTCATTTTTCACATTGTAATTATTGAATAAAAACATACCCAAGTCTATCAGAAACAAACTTAAGTTTTAACCTTATCTAGGTACTTTCAACTACCTTTTAAAACCTGTGCTATTCAAAGTGTGGTCTGTGGATCACTGACTGAGTAGCACTGATTTAATCCTCTCATGCTGCCACTTAGAGTGAATAATTTAAGCCTTGGCATATAATTATTTCTATATTTTGGCTACATGAAATTTCTGAAATCCCATTTTATGAAAATAAGTATTTGTAAATAGCAGTGATTATTTACAGACCACATTATAATATCAGCATTTAATTAAACTGATTTGGAAGCTTATAAAGGTTATAAGTTTTTATTCAAATTTTAATTACTAAAATTACCTGACAATTATTATAATTGCTTTCCTGTTAAATGGTCACTTTGGTAGAAATTAGTGAGTATATCGCTTATAATGTGTGTATTATTTGGCAGAAAATAATTTTCAAATGTATATTTTAACATGAGACAATGATTTTATATTTTTTTAAATCTTAAATACTTCAGTACTTACTTCTGGGAGACATTATTCAAAAGTTAAAAAGTGGACACCATATATAAAATAAAGTAAATTAAAATGGTTTATTTCTTGTCTCATTTGGAATATTTATGCCAACACCTTCCTTGGATTAGCAAATAAATTTGTAAATTCTGGACCTCCCTCCCATATCATTACAAACATATCTGAAGTGTTTGTTAGTTAATGATTAGTCTTAAATAATTAATGTCTGAAGTAATTCAGTTCAACAACCTGCCTAGCCATGCACAGTGGCTCATCTATACCCTTTCTCAGGTATAGTGGGAGAAATTGTCTAATATTTATGACATGTTTATATTATTTTATAGATAATACGTTATGCTCCTGTGGTGTTTTTCACATAATCATCACAACAGTATGACAAAGTCTGATTATTGCCTCTTTATAAAGGCTAAAACTAAGGCTTAGAAAACTAGGTTCAACACTGCAAAGTAGCTTTTATAAAATTCAGATTTTATAAAAGCTAAAACTTGGTGACAATTAGGGACTAGCATTCAGTAACACATCTGGATGATTCCACAGCTTGCAGTTCTGCCAGTACTCTAGATGCCTTTATCCAAAGAATATTGAATGTGACTATGAAAAGGGTCAATGAAACAAAAAAGAAGCCTCACTTTGAGTAACAGTCTTTGGCTTCTAAATTTTGGCTAAAATGGAATACCTTGCATAATTCCATATGTAAGAGCCATATCCAAGAAAACATATTAGGTTGTCTAAAGACAAAAGAAAAATCACACTGTGAAATTCAACTACATTCTGAAGTAAAATGTCTCTTTATAATTTTGCTATATAAAGTAAGTTTTGGCTATATCATACTTTTTTACCTTATTATACTTTCTAATTATATATTCCATCCATACTTCTATGAGAATTAGATATTCATCATCTTCTTTCACCACCCAGATTTCACTCACCCACAACCAAATCAATTGGTCAAAGTTATGTGGCTAATGAAGAAACCCAGACTTCTATTCCTGTGGGTCTGATCCTTGGTTATCTTGACATTGTCAAACTGTGTTGACCCAATTGCCCATGTACTTTTATCAGTGAAAATAGAACAATTACATCAGTGGATCTACTGATTTCCAGAGATACTCTTCCACGCCTCAATTAGGTAAGAGCAACATTAATATATTAATATTAATTAGTTATTAATATATATTATATATGATATTATTTCTCATATATATGGATATATATATATATATCTTCAGTATATACTTTTTTTTTTTTTTTTTTTTTTGCGGTACGCGGGCCTCTCACTGCTGTGGCCTCTCCCGTTGCGGAGCACAGGCTATGGACGCGCAGGCTTAGTGGCCATGGCTTACGGGCCCAGCCTCTCCGCGGCATGTGGGATCTTCCCGGACCGGGGCATGAACCTGTCCCCTGCATCGGCAGGCGGACTCTCAACCACTGCGCCACCAGGGAAGCCCTTCAGTATATACTTTAAACAGAAAGTTTTACTTCTGTCCACTTCTCCACCTAGGTAAAAATAATGAACAAGTACACTTTTCTACTTTCTGAGAGGACTTTTTCTCAACTGCTGTCCTTAGAGTATGTATCTGTCTACCCACAAGTGAAGCTGACTGAAGCAGCTGTATACTTTTATTCACACCGTCATATAGAGATGACTCATTTATGAACCAGGCCAGAGTTTTTTTATTCTCCATCCATTGCTTGAAGATACCTTCCTACCACCTTCACTATTCACACTCCATGAGGCCTTAAGTATATGCTGAATGAGACATTATATGCAACAGTGGTGGACAGCTTGGTTAGTTTGGGCCAACTGTGTAATTTACTCTTGACTTCTGGACTTGCACAGATTCTATGCTAAATGTATAATTTCTAGCATATTGTACGTTGGTGCTGCTCCTGCTCAGCAATGTGAGCTGGAAGGTCTGACAATACCAACTTACTGTGGACAGCTTCTAGTTACAGTCAGTTGGTGTCTCAGTCAGCCGCTTAGGCTCTACCAGGCCCCAGGAGCACACCAGGAACTGCTTTTCAAGCATCTATAAAGGAAACAAAATTACACCAAAACTCTTCAAGAGTCCATGCTGCAAATCTGTTGGGATTTGCCACAGAGGCATCTTTTTCTTTTTAATTGGAGTATAGTTGATTTAAAATGTTGTGTTAGTTTCAGGTGTGCAGTAAAGTGAATCAGTTATACATATATACACTCCTTTTTAGATTCTTTTCCCATGTAGGCCATTAACAACTATTTAATGAATAGAGTTCCCTGTGCTATACAGTAGGTCCTCATTAGTTATCTATTTTATATATAGTAGTGCATATATGTCAATCCCAGTTTATCCCTCCCTCCCCTTTTACCCCCTGATAACCATAAATTTGTTTTCTACATCTGTAACTCTATTTCTGTTTTGTACACAAGTTCATTTGTAGCCTTTTTTTAGATTTCACATATAAGTGATATCATATGATATTTGTCTTTCTTTGTCTAACTTAACTTCACTCAGTATGACAGTCTCTAAGTCCATCCATGTTGCTGCAAATGGCATTATTTTGTTCTTTTTTATGTCTGAGTAATACTCCATTGTATATATGTACCACATCTTCTTTACCCATTCCTCTATTGATGGACATTTAGGTTGCTTCCATGTCCTGGCTATTGTAAATAGTGCTGCAATGAACACTGGGGTGCATGTATCTTTTCTAATTATGGTTTTCTCCAGAAATATGCCCAAGAGTGGGAGTGCTAGATCATATGGTAGCTCTGTTTTTAGTTTTTTAAAGAACCTCCATACTGTTCTCCATAGTGGCTCTACCAATTTACATTTCCACTAACAGTGTAGGAGGGTTCCCTTTTCTCCACACCCTCTCCAGCATTTACTGTTTGTAGATTTTTTGATGATGGTCATTCTGACCAGTGTGAAGTGATACCTTTTATAGTTTTGATTTGCATTTCTCTAATAATTATTGATGTTGAGCATCTTTTCATATGCTTTTTGTCTATCTGTTTGTCTTCTTTGGAGAAATGTCTACTTAGATCTTCCACCCCTTTTTTGATTGGATTGTCTGTTTTTATGATATTGAGCTTCATGAGCTCTTTGTATATTTTGGAGATGAATCCTGTCAGCTGCTTCATTTGCAAATATTTTGTCCCATTCTGAGGGTTGTCTTTTTTGTGTGTGTGTGTGTGGTACACGGGCCTCTCACTGTTGTGACCTCTCCCGTTGTGGAGCACAGGCTCCAGACGCGCAGGCTCAGTGGCCATGGCTCACGGGCCCAGCCGCTCCGCGGCATGTGGGATCTTCCGGTACCAGGGCACGAACCTGTGTCCCCTGCATCGGCAGGTGGACTCTCAACCACTGTGTCACCAGGGAAGCCCGGTTGTCTTTTTATTTATGGTTTCCTTTGCTGTGGAAAAGCTTTTAAGCTTAATTAGGTCCCATTTGTTTATTTTTGTTTCTGTTTTCATTACTCTAGGAGGTGGATCAAAAAAGATCTTTCTGTGATTTATGTCAAAGAGTCTTCTGCCTATATTTTCCTCTAAGAGCTTTATAGTGTCTGGCCTTACATTTAGGCCTTCAATCCATTTTGAGTTTACTTTTGTGTATGCTTTTAGGGGGTGTTCTATTTTCATTTGTTTACATGCAGCTGTCCAGTTTTCCCAACACTGCATCTTCTTCTACAATAAGAACCTCTAGATCAGTTGGATCTACTGGGTTATGTGGCCTGAGTGGTAGGACAGTTTGCACTGCAGCCTGATGCTGAGCCCTCTCTTGCGCTAGGTCTCACCTAAATCTGGAAACCTTCCGAGTCATACAGTAAAAGGGTCAGAGCACTAATCCCAAACGTGGTATATGCTATCTCTTAAATCACAAGGGGTACACCTAGAGCTGTGCTCATGATTGGAGATATAAGGTATAATAACATGTCCTTTTCATAGAGATGACATCCCTAGATCATTGGACCCTTAAAACTTCACTGATATGGCAGGCTTTGAACATTTGTAGGGTCTATCTCCAAATGTCTGGCATGCAATGTGTCTTTCTAGGACATCCAGAGTATTGCTACTCACTGCTCCCCAGATCCAATTAACATGATATCATTGGTAGAGTGGACAAATGTGATAGTCTACAGACCGTCAGGACAATTGAGGTCCTTGCAGATCAGATCATGTGTTTCTGGAGGGCAGGAAAGTTATTATGTCCCTGGAACATGGTAGTGAGCTGTAACCTCCTTATAAAAACAAACTCCTTTACTCCTTTTTACTTATCAAGGTAGGAAAGAATGCACTTGCCATAGTAGCTACACACAGAGTTCCTGAGCTATATTGATCTGCTCCAGTAAAGATACCACATCTCACAGAGCAACTGTTATTGGGGCTACCACTTAATTAAATTTTTGTTCTACCCTTCTATGATCTATCTGTTTTTTGCCACACAGGGAGACATGGCAGATGTTGGGAACCTTAACCCTTGCATACTTGTTATTTGAGGGGATGCTAACCTGTGAAATTTACCCAAGATAGAATAGTGATTGTGATTTACTATGTTAGCTGGAGACAGCATTTTATACAGCCCTTCCTACATTAATGATTCTTGCTCCAAGTCAGAAAAGACATTTTGAGGAAATGGGTACATACTGAATCCATGAACTTACTGGGCCTCATATAAAAGAAACCTGGACCAGGATTTCATTTACAGTGGTTTTCATAAACTCCAGTCTTACTGGGGGCCAAGTGGTCTCTCAGATCTGGACATCTTCCTTATTTTAGTGTATACCTACCCTGGTAAATGGCTTCAGATTTCATTGGGGGAAGTATTGGGGGAGTGTTCATCATATAAAGTTGTGATGGCATTACAAGGTCCTACCTCAAGGAGATCTGGCCTCCCCTTAACTGATGAGTTCTGTGTATGACAGCCAACTCAGATCAGGAAACAGGGTGAGGGATCAAACTTTTCTATTGTAGTATGTGAAAGAAAGTCCCTCCTTCAATCACCCTCAAATAATCTGAAACAAATAAACATAGAAGCCGAATTTATTGCTTACTAAGCAAGGGATAGCTGGTCCTGGAAAGCAGTATGTTTGCAAACAATGATTCTCTATAGGATTTTGAGAAGCATAGAATTCAGGGATCAGCTAACATTCAGCCAAGGAAGCATTTAGGGAATGGTTCTTTTTCAGCCAAGGAAGCACAACTACTGGAGCAGCCCTTGTTGACTGTCTGGCTTTAAGAATCATGGGCTGCTACTGATTGGCTGACTTCAAAGGCATAAGTACTGAGGCATAAGTCACTGATCAATTGGGATGGGTTTTAACTGGCTATAGCAATAACTTGTCCATGGATAGGGCTATAACTAAAGAAGAATCAATACCTTTCTTTTATGAAGTTTGAGAAGGGAACTGGTTTTCACAAGCAGCTGACAAAAATGTTTTGCTCCCCACACCTTGATTTGTTTTTTCTGGTTACGTAAGCTAAAGTATGCATAAGTTGCTGTCCGTTTCTCTTGCCCTAAGAACACTATGGTGTATTAGCCATTGTCAGTGACCCCATGGTCAATACATCCTGGTTATCTGGTACCCAGTATGGTAATTATATCCACTTTGGTTCTGCTATTCTATAATCTTGTCATCCTTATCAACACTAGCGTATTCAGTTCCATGGTAGCACATGTAATTGTCAAACTTGACCATTAGATGATTTCTACTGAGATTTTCAAAGATACCAGTGACCTCCCTCACCAAGGAATTCCTCAAGGTTTTAATGAAGGGAGTTTCCTCTGCCCCTCACAAGGAGTAGAGTCAAGTGGTAGTTCTCCATACTGTGTAAATTACTTCGGCTATGCTGAGTCCCTGAGTCTTTTGACCCTTTTAAAATACTTTGCAAAGGCAGTCCAGAATTATCACATTATCTATTAGGGTCATTGCCATTTCCAAGTTTTAACAAGTCCATATCAGGAGTATATCATGACAGGTTCCAACTGTCTGTGCTAGGATGCTAAGTCCTGAATCATAAGAGAGTGTTCCCATGTCAGTAAGTTCTCCCCTATCCAGCCTTATAGTCCACACCCCATCCTGGTCAAACATAGTCAACTCTACATTCCTGTGTGTTCTGCTAGTTCCTGTTGGTATAATTTAGTCAAGTCCTGAGGTTCTTTTGGTAGGTAAAACAGAGACCAAATTTTCCCTCTCAAGAAATGCTAAGCAGCGTCTGTAGTTATTGGACTGGAGGTAAAGGGGAAAGGCAGAGGAGGATCTTGGGGAAGATGAGCATCATGTTGTAAGGCAGCTACCTGAGGTAAAGCCCTTCTTTCAGAAGGTTAGACAACTCTAGCAAGGGGAAAAAGATGCTTCTTTTACCCACAAGGGTCTAGCTAATATGGGGTTCAAGGATATGAGGCATATTCACTCAAATGACTCTATCCAAAGTCTCAGGGGCTACTTCTTCTTTGTGAAGTCCTTGACTTGAGGGAAGAAATTATTTGACTTTTGTGGAGGCAGAGAACTAGAGATATTTAAGAGTACAGTAGTATAAGTTAGAGGTGTTTAAGAGATTATATGTGTGAGGAGAATATTATTGATGGTGGAAATTTTGGGAGAGTATAAAAATAAGTGCTTAAATCATAAAGTAATAGATGTATTTTTCACAACACTGACAAACAGACCTTCTTTCAAAGAAGAAGAAATGAAAACAACAACAAAACAAAGAAATCTTTGTCAGTGATGAGGTCTAAAGAACAAGGAAGATCAGAGTTTGAGCCAGAAAATCTGGAACCTCTCAACTAGGATGGCAGTTAAAACTGTGGAGGGAAACTGCAGGATGAGGGACTCAAGGAGTATGCAAAAATTTTAGAACAAATATCTAAGTTATATGATAGGGAGACATTAAATTATAGTCAGCCTAAACTCCCACTAAATCTAAGGGTTAGAATAATATCATAAATAATTTATTGGTTCATTCATTCAAGGTATGTTTACAAACTAAGCACTGTGCTACACTCTGGGCTTATAAAGGATAATCAAGCTAAGAGATCTGCTATTACAGGAAATATTTAAGGTACATAAACCTGCAGGTGCCATTTGTGCATTCAATCAACAAGTATTTACTTAGTGTCTTTAATGTGACAGTTAACTATTTAATCATGATATTTTTATAGACTGTTTGAGAGACTGCAATGTTTGGTGGATAAAAAGGAGCATAAGAATCACATTCAATTTTTAGATAATTCCTACTCTGGTATGAGAGGCATATGAATATGAACAAAGTAAAATGGCAATTGATACTACACAGATTTGGAAATTATGTTTTCGGAGCTTAGAACAAAGATTAAGTCTGCTCTGGTAGCAAGGAAACTTTATCAAAAAAAAAAAAAAAAAGGAGAAAAGAAGTTCTGGGTAGAAAGAAGCAAGTGCTAAGGTAAAGAACACAAGGGACTTGAACTGTCGAAAAAATGGTGAGATATTTGGTGTGGCCAAAGCTTAAGTCTCATGGGGAATGAGGAGAGAGGAGTGGAATAAGATCAAGAACCTGAAGAAGGGTTGATTGTGAATAAATTGTGAGAGACTTTATATTTTTTCTGCAGTTCTTAAGGAACTAGCATGGGTTCTGAAGCAGGGAGATAGCAAGCCACATTGTTTTCTACACACTTTGGGATTTGGTAGCGGTGTGGATAGGGGATAGGAGAAGCAAGCAGGTCTAATGGTAGGAATACCAGCTAGTAGTACATTGAAGATATCGAAAGCAGAAAGAATGAGTGCCAAACTAAGGTAGAATAACCGGAAATGAGAAGCTGGATATATGAGTCATCGTTGGGGCATTTATAACTAGATTTTAAAGTCTAAATTCTTCAACATATCAAACCAAAATCCTGATTTAAAAAGAAGAGGAAGGAGGAGAAGGTAGAGGAGGAGGAAGAGGAGAAAAGAATTTTGTTGTGAGTATTAAGATCTGTGACCTAGATCCATATGTTTGTGAAGTTGAGGAAAGAAATGTAAGAATATTATTCAATGAGAAGAGACAAGCCATATGAGCATATTGGCTATTCAGTTAATGACTGATTTTATTATTTCCATAGATTTTGGAAAGCTGTTTATTAAAATTTGACATCTATTCTTAATTAAAACACACAATAAAGTAGGAATCCAATGTGCGTGCACGTGCATGCACACACACACACCAAGCATCATGCTTTATGGTGGGGCAGAGGTGAGGGAATAAATAGAAGCATTCTCACCAAAGTTAAAAATAAGACGGAATCACTTTTATCACAATTATTATTTCCCATTGCTCAAGTGAATCCAAACAACACAATTAGGTAGAAGAAAGAAGTAAGAAGCATACAATTGAAAAATAAGACAAAATATGGTTTGTACATGACACGCTTGTTGACCTGGAAAAACCCAGAGAGTTAATTAGAGCATTCTTATGCATGCTGAGAAATTAAAATGTGTCAGTACTATAAGATTATTATTAAAACCACTATCCTTCATCTTTTTAAACTGAAGAAATAGTTTGAAAATATAATGAAGGAAAAAGCTTTATTATAGCATTATGTAGGAATAAAATTTTACAGTGTGCTGGATCTATATAAAAAAATGTTTGCATATTTTAAAACACAATGTGTCATATGATTCAAACATACAAAAATAAGAAAATAATAGGTGAATCTCTATACACTCATCATCTAATCACAACAATATTGTTTTGTCTATACTCCACCATCATATTATTTTGAACAGTTCCAGATAGGAAATTATTTCATCCACAGTTGTTTTTGTATTCCTTAATATCATCAAATATTCAATTTCCCTTTAATTATTTGCCATATTGCAATATCATCAAATATTCAATTGTTCTTTAAAATGTCCAATTTATATATATAAAAGCATATAATATTTAAAACATATACATGTTTAAAGTGTGTGTGTGTGTATATATATATATATATATAAAATACATATTTGTTTTATATAAATACAAGTATTTTTTTAAAAGAAACTAGAAACTGGGTCATTTATGCTGTGTAGTTTCATACAATGTAGTTTAACTTATTTTTCTGATATCTCTATTTCCTGTAAATTGGATCTACAGCTTTGATCTGATTTGAGTTCAGTTTTTTGGCAAGAATATATGTAACGTAATGTTCTTCCGTCTGAAGACACATAAACTCTTGTTGTCTCTATTTGTGTAATGTTAACAGCTGTTCATGCTCAATGACTAGATTCATTTACTTAATAAGAATTGTAAAATGGTGATGTTCTATATCTAACATTAATCCTCACCTTACCAGCTGAGATATTTCTGTAAAGAGGAACTTTCCTCTTCTCCAAAGGTAGAATGTGTGTAGGAAAGCAGAATAAGGTTAAATTTTTCCCTTAGTTAGCAGTTTGCAAAATAATGTATTTTTTCCCTAGCATCTTCCAAAGGGAAACAAATAGAACTTTCAAAATAATATTATACTTACTAACTCAAGGATTTAATAATATATGATGTGTTGCATCTATTGTGGTTATTATTGCTATTAACATCAGTAAGAGACTCTTCACCAGGAAAGAAAGAATTCAAATATTGTATAATTATTCATTTGTTTTATGCTAAATTACAGGCAAGAGCCTCAAATAAAAATACCATTAATGACATCACCATCAACAATATGATTACTACGGTTTTTTTTTTAAACATCTTTATTAGAGTATAATTGCTTTACAATGGTGTGTTAGTTTCTGCTTTATAACAAAGTGAATCAGTTATACATATACATATGTTCCCATAGCTCCTCCCTCTTGCGTCTCCCTCCCACTCTCACTATCCCACCCCTCTAGGTGGTCACAAAGCACCGAGCTGATCTTCCTGTGCTATGTGGCTGCTTCCCACTAGCTATCTATTTTACATTTGGTAGTATATATAAGTCCATGGCACTGTCTCACTTCGTCCCAGCTTACCTTCCCGCTCCCATGTCCTCAAGTCCATTCTCTACATCTGCATATCATTCCTGTTCCCTAGGTTCTTCGTAACTTTTTTTTTTTTTTAGATTCCATATATATGTGTTACCATACGGTATTTGTTTTTTTCTTTCTGACATACTTCACTCCGTATGACAGACTCTAGGTCCATCCACCTCACCACTAATAACTCAGTTTCGTTTCTTTTTATGGCTGAGTAATATTCCATTGTATATATGTGCCACATCTTCTTTCTCCATTCATCTGTCAATGGACACTTAGGTTGCTTCTGTGTCCTGGCTATTGTAAATACAGCTGCAGTGAAGTTTGTGGCACATGACTCTTTTTGAATTATGGTTTTCTCAGGGTATATGTCCAGGAGTGGGATTGCTGGGTCGTATGGTAGTTCTAATTTTAGCTTTTTAAGGAATCTCCATACTGTTCTCCATAGTGGCTGTATCAATTTACATTCCCGCCAACAGTGCAGGAGGGTTCCCTTTTCTCCACACCATCTCCAGCATTTATTGTTTGTAGATTTTTTGATGATGGCCATTCTGACGGGTGTGAGGTGATACCTCATTGTAGTTTTGAGCTGCACTTCTCTAATGATTAGTGATGTTGAGCATTCTTTCATGTTTTTCTTGGCTGTCTGTATACCTTCTTTGCAGAAATATCTATTTAGGTCTTCTGCCCATTTTTGGACTGGGTTGTTTGTTTTTTGATACTGAGCTGCATGAGCTGCTTATAAATTTTGGAGATTAGTCCTTTGTCAGTTGCTTCATTTGCAAATATTTTCTCCCATTCTGAGGCTTGTCTTTTCATCTTGCTTATGGTTTCCTTTGCTGTGCAAAAGCTTTTAAATTTCATTAGGTCCCATTTGTTTATTTTTGTTTTTATTTCCATTTCTCTAGGAGGTAGGTCAAAAAGGATCTTGCTGTGATTTATGGCATAGAGTGTTCTGCTTATGTTTTCCTCTAAGAGTTTTATAGTGTATGCCCTTACACTTAGGTCTTTAATCTATTTTGAGTTTATTTTTGTGTATGGTGTTAGGGAGTGTTCTAATTTCATTCTTTTACATGTAGCTGTCTAGTTTTCCCAGCACCACTTATTGAAGAGGCTGTCTTTTTGCCATTGTATATTCCTGCCTCCTTTATCAAAAATAAGGTGACCATATGTGCATGGGTTTATCTCTGGGCTTTCTATCCTGTTCCATTGATCTATATTTCTCTTTTTGTGCCAGTACCCTACTGTCTTGATTACTGTAGCTTTGTAGTATAGTCTGAAGTCCAGGAGCCTGATTCATCCAGCTCTGTTTTTCTTTCTCAAGATTGCTTTGGCTATTTGGGGTCTTTTGTGTTTCCATACAAATTGTGAAATATTTTGTTCTAGTTCTGTGAAGAATGCCATTGGTAGTTTGATAGGGATTGCATTGAATCTGTAGATTGCTTTGGGTAGTAGAGTCATTTTCACACTGTTGTTTCTTCCAATCCAAGAACATGGTATATCTCTCCATCTGTTTGTATCATCTTTAATCTCTTTCATCAGTGTCTTATAGTTTTCTGCATACAGGTCTTTTTTCTCCTTAGGTAGGTTTATCCTAGGTATTTTATTCTTTTTGTTGCAGTGGTAAATGGGATTTTTTCCTTAATTTCTCTTTCACATTTTTCATCATTGTTGTATAGGAATGCCAGAGATTTTTGTGCATTAATTTTGTATCCTGCTACTTTACCAAATTCATTGATTAGCTCTAGTAGTTTTCTGGTAGAGTCTTTAGGATTCTCTATGTATAGTATCATGTCATCTGCAAACAGTGACAGCTTTTTTTTCTTCTTTTCCAATTTGGATATCTTTTATTTATTTTTCTTCTCTGATTGCTGTGGCTAAAACTCCAAAGCTATGTTGAATAATAGTGGTGAGAGTGGGCAACCTTGTCTTGTTCCTGATTTTAGTGGAAGTGGTTTCAGGTTTTCACCATTGAGAACGATGTTGGCTGTGGGTTTGTCATATATGCCCTTTATTATGTTGAGATAAGTTCCCTCTGTGCCTACTTTCTGAAGGGTTTTTATCATAAATGAGTGTTGAATTTTGTCGAAACCCTTTTCTGCATCTATTGAGATTACTGTATGGTTTTTCTCCTTCAATTTGTGAATATGGTGTATTGCATTGATTGATTTATGTATATTGAAGAATCCTTGCATTCCTGGGATTAACCCCACTTGATCATGGTGTATGATCCTTTTAATGTGCTGTTGGATTCTGTTTGCTAGTATTTTGTTGAGGATTTTTGCATCTATGTTCATCAGTGATATTGGCCTGTAGTTTTCTTTCTTTGTGACATCTTTGTCTGGTTTTCGTATCAGGGTGATGGTGGCCTTGTAAAATGAGTTTGGGAGTGTTCCTCCCTCTGCTGTATTTTGGAAGAGTTTGAGAAGGATAGGTGTTAGCTCTTCTCTAAATGTTTGATAAAATTTACCTCTATAGCCGTCTGGTCCTGGGCTTTTGTTTGTTGGAAGATTTTTAATCACAGTCTCAATTGCAGTGCTTGTGATTGGTTTGTTCATATTTTCTATTTCTTCCTGGTTCATTCTCGGGAGGTTGTGCTTTTCTAAGAATTTGTCCATATCTTCCAGGTTGTCCATGTTATTGGCATATAGTTGCTTGTAGTAATCTCTCATATTCCTTTGTATTTCTGCAGTGTCAATTGTTACATTTCCTTTTTCTTTTCTAATGCTATGGATTTGAGTTTTCTCCTATTTTTTTGTGATGAATCCAGCTAAAGGTTTATCAATTTTCTTTATCTTCTTAAAGAACCAGCTTTTAGTTTTATTGATCTTTGCTATTGTTTCCTTCATTTCTTTTTCATTTGTTTCTCATCTGATCTATATTGTTTCTTTCCTCCTTCTAACTTTGGGATTTTTTTGTTCTTCTTTCTCTAATTGCTTTAGGTGTAAGGTTAGGTTGTTATTTGAGATGATTCTTGTTTCTTCAGGTAGGACTGTATTGCTATGAACTTCCCTCTTAGAACTGCTTTTGCTGCATCCTATAGGTTTTGGGTTGTTGTTTTTTCATTGTCCTTTGTTTCTAGGTGCTTTTTGATTTCCTCTTTGATTCCTTCAGTGATCTCTTGTTTAGCTTCCATGTGTTCATATTTTTACAGATTTTTTCCTGTAATTGATATCCAGTCTCATAGCGTTGTGGTTGGAAAAGATACTTGATATGATTTCAATTTTCTTAAATTTACCAAGGCTTGATTTGTGTCCCAAGATATGATCTATCCTGGAGAATGTTCCTTGAGCACTTGAGAAGAAAGTGTATTGTGTTGGTTTTGGTTTGAATGTCCTATAAATATCAACTAAGTCTATCTTGTTTAATGTATCATTTAAAGCTTGTGTTTCCTTATTTATTTTCATTTTGGAGGATCTGTCCATTGGTGAAAGTGGGGTGTTAAAGTCCCTTACTATGATTGTGTTACTCTCGATGTCCCCTTTTATGCCTGTAGCATTTACCTTATGTATTGAGGTGCTCCTATGTTGGGTACATGAATATTTACAATTGTTATGTCTTCTTGGATTCATCCCTTGATCATTACGTAGTGTCCTTCTTTGTCTCTTGTAATAGTTTTTATTTTAAATTCTATTTTGTCTGATATGAGAATTGCTACTCCAGCTTTCTTTTGATTTGCATTTGCATGGAATATCTTTTTCCATCCCCTCACTTTCAGTCTGTGTGTGTCCCTCGGTCTGAAGTATGTCTCTTATAGACACCACATATATTGATCTTGTTTTTGTATCCATTCAGCCAGTCTGTGTCTTTTGGTGGTAACATTTCATCCATTTACATTTAAGGTAATTATCGATATGTATGTTCCTATTACCATTTTCTTAATTGTTTTGGGTTTGTTTTTGTACGTCTTTTCCTTCTCTTTCATTTCCTTCCTGGAGAAGTTCCTTTAGTATTTGTTGTAAAGCTGGTTTGGTGGTGCTGAATTCTCTTAGATTCTGCTTGTCTGTAAAGGTTTTAATTTCTCTGTTGAATCTGAATGATATCCTTGCTGTGTAGAATAATCTTGATTGTAGGTTCTTCCCTTTCATCACTTTAAATATGTCCTGCCCCTCCCTTCTGGCTTGCAGAGTTTCTGCTGAAACATCAGCTGTTAACCTTATGGGGATTCCCTTGTATGCTATTTGTTGTTTTTCTCTTGCTGCTTTTAATATTTTTTCTTTGTATTTAATATTTGAATATTTGATTAATATGTGTTTTGTTGTGTTTCTCCTCTGATTTATCCTTATGGGACTCTCTGTTCTTCGTGGACTTTATTAACTATTTCCTTTCCCATATTAGGGAAGTTTTCAACTATAATCTCTTCAAATATTTTCTCTGACCCTTTCTTTTTCTCCTCTTCTTCTGGGACCCCTATAATTCGAATGGTGGTGTGTTTAATATTGTCACAGAGGTCTCTGAGACTGTCCTCATTCTTTTCATTCTTTTCTCTTTATCCTGCTCTGCAGTAGTTATGTCCAATATTTTATCTTCCAGGTCATTTCTCCATTCTTCTGCCTTAGTTATTCTGCTATTGATTCCTTCTAGAGAATTTTTAATTTCATTTATTGTGGTGTTCATCATTGTTTCTTTGCTCTTTAGTTCTTCTAGGTCCTTGTTAAACGTTTCTTGTATTTTCCCCATTCTATTTCCAAGATTTTGGATCATGTTTATTCTCATTACTCTGAATTCTTTATCAGGTAGACTCCCTATTTCCTCTTCATTTGTTTGGTCTGGTGTGTTTTTATCTTGCTTCGTCATCTCCTGTGTGTTTCTATGTCTTCTCATTTTCCTTAACTTACTGTGTTTGGGGTCTGCTTTTCACAGGCTGCAGTTTCATCATTCCCATTGTTTTTGGTATCTGCTCCCAGTGGCTAAGGTTGGTTCAGTGGGTTGTGTAGGCTTCTTGGTGGAGGGGACTAGTGCCAGTGTTCTGGTGCATGAGGCTGGACCTTGTTTTTCTGGTGTTCAGGTCCACATCTGGTGGTGTGTTTTGGGTGTCTGTGACCTTATTATGATTTTACGCAGCCTCTCTGCTAATGGGTGGGGTTGTGTTCCTGTCTTGCTAGTTGTTTGGCATAGGGTGTCCAGCACTGTAGCTTGCTGGTTGTTGAGTGGAACTGGGTCTTAGCATTGAGATGGAGATCCCTGGGAGAGCTTTTACCATTTAATATTATATGGAGCTGGGAGGTGTCTGGTGGACCAATGTCCTGAACTTGGTCCTCCCACCTCAGAGGCACAGGCCTGATGCCTGGCCAGAACACCAAGACCCTGTCAGCCACATGGAAAAAGAGAAAAGGGAAAAATATATATATATCGCTGCTCCCAAAGTCCACCACCTCAATTTTGGGATAATTCATTGTCTTTTCAGGTATTAACAGATACAGGGTACATCAAGTTGATTGTGGAGATTTAATCTGCTGTTCCTGAGGCTGCTGGAAGAGATTTCCCTTTCTCTTCTTTGTTAGCACAGCTCCTGGGGTTCAGCTTTGGATTTGGCCCTGCCTCTGCATGTAGGTCACCTGAGGACGTCTGTTCTTCACTCAGAGAGGACGGGGTTAAAGGAGCAGCTGATTGGGGGCTCTGGCTCACTGAGGCTGGTGGGAGGGAGGGGTACGGAATGCCGGGTGAGCCTGCGGCTGGGGAGGCTGGCGTGACATTGCAACAGCCTGAGGCGCCCCGTGTGTTCTCCTGGGGATGTTGTCCCTAGATCACGGGACCCTGGCAGTGGCGGGCTGCACATGTTCCCAGGAGAGGAGGTGTGGATAGTGACCTGTGCTTGAACACAGGCTTCTTGGTGGCAGCAGCAGCAGCCTTAGCGTCTCTTGCCCGTCTCTGATGTCCACACTGATAGCCGGAGCTCACGCCCATCTCTGGAGCTCGTTTAGGCAGTGCTCTGAATCCCCTCTCATTGTGTACCCCGAAACAATGGTCTCTTGCCTCTTAGGCAAGTCCAGACTTTTTCCCGGGCTCCCTCCCGGCTAGCTGTGGCATACTAGCCCCCTTCAGGCTGTGTTCAAGCAGCCAACCCCAGTTCTCTCCCTGGGATCCGACCTCCGAAGCTGGAGCCTCAGCTCCCAGACCCCGCCCGCCCCGGCGGGTGAGCAGACAAGCCTCTCGGGCTGCTGAGTGCTGGTCGGCGCCGATCCTCTGTGCGGGAATCTCTCCAGTTTGCCCTCTGCACCCCCGTTGCTGCGCTCTCCTCCATGGCTCTGAAGCTTCCCCCCTGCCCACCCCTTCTCCGCCTGGGAAGGGGCTTCCTAGTGTGTGGAAACCTTTCCTCCTTCACAGCTCCCTCCCACTGGTGCAGGTCCCGTCCCTATTCTTTTGTCTCTTTTTTCTTTTTTCTTTTGCCCTACCCAGGTATGTGGGGAGTTTCTTGCCTTTTGGGAGGTCTGCGGTCTTCTGCCTGCATTCAGTAGGTGTTTGTAGGAGTTGTTCCACATGTAGATGTATTTCTGATGTATTTGTGGGGAGTAAGGCGATCTCCACATCTCACTCCTTTGCCATCTTGAAGGTTTCCTCCAGTTTTTTTTTTTTTTTAAGTTTTTTCTGTCTTTATGCTATAATCCACTGAGGATATGCAGTCAAATTACCATGTTCTCTTAAATCACTTAGAATAGATCCTCTTTACTGGTATGCCACCAACTAGATATAAAGTGCATTTGTTTTATTTCAACTTTTGGAGATTTCTTTCTTCTAAAAACATAATTTTGTTTTGTGATTATATAAATATTTATATAACATTTTAAAGTTTTAAAAAAATCATTTGGAATTTTATACCATTTTAATCCATAATACTGAAATACATCATATTTTAATGTATTTAGAATGGGGTATACCATTTTTACACAAAATTTTTCATTTTTTATTATAATTATTCTAAGTGTGAGGATATGTTAGCATATATGTTAGCATGTTAGCATATAACTACATAACTGTTATTAAGAAAATTTATTTAATTCTAAGATCATAAAAGAACAGGTTCTTCTCAAAACTAGAATTATTTTTTGAGATTATCATCTCAATTTGCCAAAGAATAGGGCCTTCTTAAATTTATAAGATACTCAGTGACAAAATATTTTACAACCATATTGCTATGTATTTTTCTTTTCATTTATCCCCTTACTGAAAATAAAAATCATTCTTTAGAAAAGCAAAAATTGTTATTAGAGTTTTCTTTTGTGAAGCCCTCTATTTTATAGATGAAGAAACAAGTTCCAGCCATGAAGATGAAAATACAAATGTGATTTGTAAATTGATTAAAAAGAGAGTTGATATTTAAGTTAGATTTTCTTCTTTTTCCAGTCAGAGATTTTCCTTATCCGTCTGTGTAATAGGTGCTATATTAGAAGCAGAAAGTAAATAATATCAGACCGATTTATCATATGGAAAAATAGGTAAGCGTTTGAAGCTTGATGTCAGAAGTAATTCTCTCCAGAAACCGAAAATAGTATATGAACTTTATCCACATAGCCTTCACAGAGCCAATGTGGAATCTTCCAGAGACATTTTATATTGTCATGAGTCTCACCCTTCAGAGAAGAGTAAGAGCCCCAAAGAACTAAATGGCTTTGGAAATAAATAAAATAATAAGAATGAGACAATCATAGAATTTTAGTGATGGAAGAATGTCAGAAGCACTGTCACCATTCTGACTTTCAAAGCTGTGCAGCCTCCTTCACAAGCATCCAGAATGGCCTGAAGCACACAGATGTTGTTGACTATGTGCACTGAAAGACACTTTATTGATGTGCTTGAATAGAGCAAAGACCTCACCTATTCACCTTTAAGCATTTAGCATAATGCCTGGCATATATAGGAGCCACTAAAGTGTTTATTCAGCAAATGCATACTCCAAATGAATATCAGTAGAAGGAACAAATAATTACAATATCATTCAGTGAATATTTTCTCTAATAATCATTTTTACAAAAAACAACAATGGATTCCTCTATACTCTAAAAATCTTTTAACAGATAAAACATTTTATGTGTTATAAAATGTCCTTAGGTGTATTAGAAGAGCTGACATCTATATGTTTTGTGATGTTATGGCAGCCTAAGTATATTCTTTGAGTAGTCTGAACACAGATTTTTCTAAATAAAAATATTTATGAAAAATAATTTTTAGAGGCACATATTAGGACAGAGAGACCTATTTCTGAAATAGGAATTCTGGAATATAGCATATAAATACTTAATACCTAGTTAGAGGTAGTTACAATATGTCGTAATTATATATCCTTTTTATTACTGTTAGCGGGGCTCAGGAACTATAATAAATATAGAAATAACTTATGCTTTGTATGACAAGTCTCACTAGTCTTGAATTTAATTATTTTTTTTACTTTTTAATATGTTATCACATTTTGTCAGAGACTTTCTGCTGAGAAATTTACATGTGTAATCTTTAAATGGAGGTAATCATGATGGATGGGGCTAGTGGAGCTAAATTCAATGTTGATTCATCTGCCCTTAATCTGGATGATACTGATGTATCCTTGGAATGTGTAACCTAATGAAGATATTCTTGGAGATTCTCAGAGTGGAGAGGATCTGTGATTAAATCCAGATGGATTCTGGCACCTAAAAATAAATGAAGTCAGAAATACTTGAAGGTCAAATGTTTTTGAGTATGTGATAAGCCATAGGAGTTTTCAAAGCAAATGGATAGGGTGAATTCTAAATGGGAGAGTATGTAATTTTCAAGATTGATTTATTGAGATAAGTACTTTATCTCTGCTTTTACATTGCTTGTTTTACATACGTAGTAGAATGGCATTTTTGAATTTTAACTGAGGTAATTTTTTTCCTATTATATTCTTGGCTCATTGAACTCTGGTATGTGTCCATGTTCAATGCTGACACGATACAGTAAAAATACAGAGAGAGAGGCAAAAAAGTAAAGTACTGTTGCTTTTGAATTTAAAATTCTAAGACTTCAGTGAAATGGGAAGCAGTCATGCACATAGTTACTGTCAGAGAATATATGGAAAGAGAGAAAAGATTCTCACTCTGGAGTACAGAGACATCCTAGATTTGGAAGGATTGTGAGAAAATAAAGGAAATGTGACAAGTGACAGGACTGTTCCAGGATGAGGGACCAGATGTGAAGGTACCAGGTGTATCAGAAAGACTCAGCATTCAGGGTGCCCCAGCCACTATCCACTAGCAGCCACTTCATTAGCCACATCTGGGAGTTAAATTCTCAGCCATGCGTAACTCCTAGGCTATAGTAATTGGACACCAAACTTCACCTGTGCCAAATATTAAATATACTTTTACTCTCCATTGGCAGAGAAGACTTTTCTAGGCAGCAGCCAGGGTGCTTCCTTTGGAATTTCCAGGAACAGTGAAGCCATTTGACTCTCCTTATATTTTACTGACTTACCTTGGGTACGAAGCTTACTTTTGATTTGCCAGAATATGGAAAAACTCTGATGAAAAGCAGCACCCTGGATATTGTCAAAGAAAAATTGCACAGGACAGAGTTAAACAGGCAAGGAAGAATTTATTCAAGACTGTTGCAATAGGAGAGGACAATTGAACTCAACCTTGAATATAAGAGGGTCAGGTGGGATTTATAGATGCCCATAGGCAGGTGAAGAAGTGGATGATAATTACTAAGAACTTGGTTAGGTATCAGGTGTGGGGAGAAAGAGGAACTTGATTGGATATCAAGGGTTGAGGTAGTGTCTCTAAACTGGATTAGCAGGATTCTTTATGAAAATTCGGTTCAACGACCAAAGATGGGGCCAAGGACAAGGCCTAGTTGAAAAAAGTGCTCAGAGGACCCTAAGCAAAGTTCGGTTAAAGTTGTAGCCCATGTCAACATCTAGAGGAAGAGAGCGCCATGGAGGAAGAAGCACCATTCTTCCCCACCAACCCTGCTTGCCAATCTCTGTCACTCCATACTTTCACAGCCTTCCTGCCCCCATTACATATATAATCATACTTTTTGAACCAGAACAATCTGAGGAACAAACTGCCTCAATAATATATCCATTTGCATAAATTATTTGTGCTACCTGAAGTCACCATGCCTAGGGCAGAGCTTCTTGCCGCTGGCCTGTACTGTGAGGGAGAATCATCAGGTTAAATGTTCGGGGAATTAAAATCTTCCAGTCCACATTTCTTTAGCTTGACATTCCAGCATTCTGCATGATACTTAAAATAGGTCTATATTTTAAAGTAGCAACCTCTACTCAGTGTTTGATGAATCTATACTACTGGTTCTAATCTCATGGAAGTACCTGGGGAACTTTGTAAATATATAAATACACAGAGACTGTTCTGGACGAACTTAATCAGAACTTAGTACGGGTTGAGGACAGAGGCAGCTTTCTGTATTTTTAGTTTCCAGGCAATTGTGATAACCATATGTATTTTGGAAACGGTGATCTTGACAACTGTCCTCCAGGGCAGTCCTCCCACACCCTGGAGCTCACAATGAGTATGCTGGGTCATCAAAATACTGTAAAAGGAAGGGAATGGATCACCTTGGTGTTTGCTTTGGAGACTACAAAATAACTGCAATAATTATACAATTGCAATTGTAGCTAGCAATTATTGAGTGCATTCTGTTCACCAAGCTCTGTATTATTAGCCTATGAAATCCTTACATGGTAACTGTGATATTACTATCTTTACTTTGGAATGAGAAAATTGAGGCTTTTGGAAGTTAAGTAATGTGACCAAAGTCGTGCAGTGTAAGTGATAGTGCCAGGAATCACAGTCAGATCTGCAAAAGTCACATCCTCATTCTTAACTATTATATAATACAGCCTCAATATTTTATTTCCTAGATTTTGTTTTAATTAGCAGTTACAGTTACCTAATGAGGTTGGAAGCAAAAGAAAGGTAAAATAAAAAAATAACATATTCCCATCATGCAGTTAGCTACTGTTAATAATTTAAAGTATTTTTATATTTCTTTGCATATTTTTATGTGATCTTTGTAGCCTATTTTTCTGATATGCATACAGGAATATGTTCAATTAAAAAAATAACTATTTCTAGCAAACATTTCCCCATACCATATAATATCTATAAAAATCTTACCCTCAATGGTTGCCTAATCTATTAGCTTTATGTAACCAGTCACCTATTTTTTGGACTTGTTAATTATTTCCAAATCTTTGCTATTATAAATAACATTGAATACCTCAATAAACTTATCAAACACTAAATAATATTGTGAAAAACATACATATGCACATGCATGCACACACACACACACACACACACACACACATATATATATATATATATGTATGTATGTATCTGTATTTGTCCAAGTATCTATTTCTTCAGGATATATTCCTAAAAGAGTTATTTTATTTTATTTTATATCTATTTTTTATTTTTTATTTTTTTTGCGATACGCGGGCCTCTCACTGTTGTGGCCTCTCCCGTTGCAGAGCACAGGCTCCTGACGCGCAGGCTCAGCGGCCATGGCCCACGGGCCCAGCCGCTCCACAGCATGTGGGATCTTCCCGGACTGGGGCACGAACCTGTGTCCCCTGCATCGGCAGGCGGACTCTCAACCACTGCGCCACCAGGGAAGCCCTCTGTTGTCTTTTTGATGATAGCCATTCTGATAGGTATGAAGTGAAATCTCATTGTGGTTTTGATTTGCATATCCCTGAGCATCTTTTCATATCCTTGTTGACTACCTGTATGTCTTCTTTGGAACAATGTATATTTGGGTTCTCTGCCCAATTTTTAATCAGGCTGTTTGTTTTTGTATGAGTTGTATGAGTTCTTTTTATATTTTGGATATTAACCCCTTATCAGATATATCATTTGCAAATATCTCCCATTCTGGTGGTGGCCTTTATGTTTTTTGATAGTTTCCTTTTCTGAACAAAAACTTTTTAGTTTAATGTAGTTTAATTTGTTTATTTTTGCTTTTGTTTCTCTTCACTGAGGAGGCAGATCCAAAAAAATATTGCTTAAGCTGATGTCTAAGAGCAGACTGCCCATATTTTCTTCTAGGAGTTTTATGCTGTCAGGTCTTACATTTAGGTTGTTAATTCATTTTGAGTTTATTTTTGTATATGGTGTGAGAAAGTATTTCAGTCTGATGCTTTTCCATGTAGCTATTCAGTTTTCCCAACACCGTTTATTGAAGTGACTGTCCCCTCCCCATTATGTATTCTTACCTCTTTTTTGACTGTCCATTTAAGCATGGGTTTATTTCTGTGCTCTCGATTCTGTTCCATCCATCTATGTGACTGTCTTTGTTCCAGTATCATACAGTTTTCATTACTGTAGCATTGTAGTATAGTTTGAAATCAGTGAGTGTGATACCGCCAGATTTGTTCTTCTTTTTCAAGATTGTTTTGGATATTTGGGGTCTTTTCTGCCATACAAATTTTGGAATTCCCTATTCTAGTTCTGTGAAAAATGCCATTGGTATTTTGATAGGATTACATTAAATCTGTAGATTGCCTTGGGCAGTATGGTCGTTTTAACAATTTTGATTCTTCCAATACATGAGTACGGTATATCTTTCTATTTTTGTGTCATCTTCAGTTTCTTTCATCAATGTCTTACAGTTTTCAGAGTACAAGTCTTTTACCTACTTGGTTAGGTTTATTCCTACGTATTTTATTCTTTTTGATGCAGTTGTAAATGGGGTTGTTTTCATAATTTTTTTCTGATAGTTCATTATTAGTGTATAAAAAAGCAACAGAGTTCTGGATATTAACTTTGTATCCTACAACTTTACTGAATTTATTTAAAAATTCTAATAGTTCTATTGGTGGTATCTTTAGCATTTTGCATATATAGTATCATGTCATCTGCAAACAGTGACAGTTTTACTTCTTCCTTTCCAATTTGTTTGTCTTTTATTTCTTTCTGTTTTCTGATTGCCATAGCTAGGACATCCAATACCATGCTGAATAAAAGTGGTGAGATTGGGCATCCTTGCCTTATTCCTAGTCTTAGAGGAAATGCTTTCAGCTTTTCAGCATTGAGTGTGATGTGGGATGTGGATTTGTCATACATAGTCTTTATTATGTTGGAGTATGTTCCCTCTATACTCATTTTGTTGAGCATATTTATCATAAATGGATGTTAAATTATCAAAAGCTTTTTTTGCATTTATTGAGATGATCATATGACTTTTATTCTTGAATTTGTTAATACGGTATATCTCATTGATTGATTTGCAGATATTGAATGATTCTTGCATCCCTGGGATAAATCCACTTGATCATGGTTCTGATCCTTTTAATGTATTGTTGAATTCAGTTTGCTAATATCGTGTTAAGGTTCCCTGCATCTGTGTTCATCAAGGATATTTTTTCTGTATTTTTCTTTTATGTGGTGTATTTGGCATCAAGGTGGTGCTGGCCTCAGAGGATGAGTTTGAAAGTGTTTATTCCTCTTAAACTTTTTTGAATAGTTTGAAAAGGATACACATTAACTTTTTAAAATGTTTGGTAGAATTCACCTGAGAAGCCATCTGGTCCTGGACTTTTGTTTGTTCAGATAATTTATATTACTGATTCAATTTTATCACTGGTAATTGGTCTGTGCATATTTTCTATTTCTTTCTGATTCATCTTGGTTGATTGTACGTTTCTAGGAATTTATTCATTTCTTCTAGGTTATTTCTCTTTATTAGCATATAATTGTAATAATCTCTTATGAGCCTTTGCATTTCTGTAGCATTAGTTGTAACTTATCTTTCATTTCTGATTTTTTTTATATGAGTCCTCCTTTTTGCTTGATAAGTCTGGCTAAAAGTTTTGTCAATTTTATTTATCTTTTCAAAGAACCAGTTATTTGTTTTATTTATCTTTATTATTATTATTAAAACTTTATGTTTTGTTTATTCTTCTTTTTCTAGTTCCTTTAGGTGTAAGGTTAGATTGTTTACTTGAGATTTTTCTTGTTCATGAAGTAGCCTTGTGTGGCTATAAACTTCCTTCTTATAACTGCTTCTGCTGCAGCCAATAGGTTTTAGATCATTGCGTTTTCATTTTCATTTGTCTCCAGATATTTTATAATGTACTTTTTTATTTCTTTAGTGGCCCATTGATTGTTTAGTAGCATGTTGTTTAGGACCCATGTTTTTGGTAACTTTTTCTTGTAGTTGATTTGTAATCTCATACAATTGTGGTCAGAAAAGATGCTTGATGTGATTTCAATCTTTTAAATTTATTTATACTTTTATATGGCTTACCGTATGATCTTGCCTGGAGAATATTCTGTGTGCACTTGAAAAAGATAGGAATTCTGTGTATTTGGATTGTTATTTAAGGCCAGTGTTTCCTTATCGATTTTCTATCTGGAAAATGTGCCCTTTGTTGTAAGTGAGGTATTAAAGTCCTCTACTGTCATCCTATTACTGTCAATTTCTCTCTTTTTGTTTGCTAATATTTGCTTTATGAATTTAGGTGCTCTCAGGTGTTGGGTGCACATATATTTACAATTGTTATATCTTCTTGTTTGATTGATCCCTTCAACATTATATAATGCCCTTCTTTGTCTCTTGTTACAGTCTTTGCTTTAAAGTTTATTTTATCCAGTATAAGTATTGCTACTCAAGATATCTTTTTCTTTCATTTGCATGAAATATCTTTTTCCATTCCCTCACTTTTAGTCTGCATGTGTCTCTAGATCTGAAGTGTGTCTCTTGCAGGCAGTATATATATGAGTCTTGTTTTTTTATCCACTCATCTATTCTGTCCTCTGATTGGAGCATTTAGTCCCTTTACATTTAAGGCAGTTATTGCTAGGTATGTATCTATTGCCATTTTGTTGAGTGTTTGCTCATTGTTTTTGTAGTTCTTTTAGATCCTCTCTTCTTTTGCTCTTTTCCTTTGTGATACGTTGATTATCACAATAATGTTACGTTTGGATACCTTTCACTTTTTTTGTGTGTGTATCTATTATAGATTTTTGGTTTGTGGTTACCATGAGGGTCATATATAACAAACTACATAGGTAGATTGATAGATAAAGTTGTTGATCTCTTTTTTTATTTTGAATTTTATTTTATTTATTTTTTTAAACAAAAGGTTCTTATGAGTCATCAGTTTTATACACATCAGTGTATACATGTCAATCCCAATTGCCCAATTCATCATACCACGACACCCAGCCCCCTGCCACTTTCCCCCCTTGGTGTCCATACGTTTGTTCTCTACATCTATGTCTCTATTTCTGCCCTGCAAAATGGTTCATCTGTACCATTTTTCTAGGTTCTACATATACGTGTTAATATACGATATTTGTTTTTCTCTTGCTGACTTACCTCACTCTTCATAACAGTCTCTAGATCCATCCACATCTCAACAAATGACCCAATTTCGTTCTTTTTTATGGCTGAGTAATATTCCATTGTATATATGTACCACATCTTCTTTATCCATTTGTCTGTTGATGGGCATCTAGGTTGCTTCCATGTCCTGGCTATTGTAAATAGAGCTGCAATGAACATTGGGGTGCATGTCTTTTTGAATTATGGTTTTCTCAGGGTATTTGCCCAGTAGTGGGATTGCCGGATCATATGATAGTTCCATTTTTAGTTTTTTAAGGAACCTACATACTGTTCTCTATAGTGGCTGTATCAATTTACATCCCCACCAACAGTGCAAGAGGGTTCCCTTTTCTCCACATCCTCTCCAGCATTTGTTGTTTGTAGATTTCGTGATGATGCCCATTCTTACTGGTGTGAGGTGATACCTCATTGTAGTTTTGATTTGCATTTCTCTAATAACTAGTGATGTTGAGCATCTTGCCATGTGCTTCTTGGCCATCTGTATGTCTTCTTTGGAGAAATGTCTATTTAGGTCTTCTGCCCATTTTTGGATTGGGTTGTTTGTTTTTTTAATATTGAGCTGCATGAGCTGTTTATATATTTTGGAGATTAATCCTTTGTCAGTTGATTCATTTGCTAATATTGTCTCCCATTATGAGGGTTGTCTTTTCATCTTGTTTATGGTTTCCTTTGCTGTGCAAAAGATTTTAAGTTTCATTAGGTCCCGTTTGTTTATTTTTGTTTTTATTTCCATTACTCTAGGAGGTGGATCAAAAAAGAATTTCCTGTGATTTATGTCAAAGAGTGTTCTTCCTATGTTTTCCTCTAAGAGTTTTATAGTGTCCAGTCTTACATTTAGGTCTCTAATCCATTTTGAGTTTAATTTTGTGTATGGTGTTAGGGAGTGTTCTAATGTCACTCTTTTACATGTAGCTGCTACTTTTCCCAGCACCACTTATTGAAGAGACTGCCTTTTCTCCATTGTGTATCCTTGCCTCCATTGTCATAGATTAGTTGACCATATGTGTGTGGGTTTATCTCTGGGCTTCCTATCTTGTTCCATTGATCTATGTTTCTGCTTTGGTGCCAGTAGCATATTGTCCTGATTACTGTAAGTTTGTAGTATAATCTGAAGTCAGGGAGTCTGATTCCTCCAGCTCCGTTTTTTTCCCTCAAGACTGCTTTGGCTATTCGAAGTCTTTTGTGTCTCCATACAAATTTTAAGATGATTTGTTGTAGTTCCATAAAAAATACCACTGGTAATTTGACAGGGATTGCATTGAATCTGTAGATTGCTTTGGGTAGTATAGTCATTTTCACAATATTGTTTCTTCCAATCCAAGAACATGGTATATCTCTCCATCTGTTGGTATCATCTTTAATTTCTTTCATCATGGTCTTATAATTTTCTGTATACAGGTCTTTTGTCTCCCTAGGTAGGTTCATTCCTAGGTATTTTATTCTTTTTGTTGCAATGGTAAATGGGAGTGTTCCCTTAATTTCTCTTTCAGATTTTGCATCATTAGTGTATAGAAATGCAAGAGATTTCCATGCATTAATTTTGTATCTTGCAACTTTACCAAACTCATTGATTAGCTCTAGTAGTTTTCTGGTGGCATCTTTAGGATTCCCTATTTATAGTATCATGTCTTCTGCAAACAGTGACAGTTTTACTTCTTCTTTTCCAGTTTGGATTCCTTTTATTTCTTTTTCTTCTCTGATTGCCATGGCTAGGACTTCCAAAACTATGTTGAATAATAGTGGTGAGAGTGGACATCCTTGTCTTGTTCCTGATCTTAGAGGAAATGCTTTCAGTTTTTCACCCTTGAGAATGATGTTTGCTGTGGGTTTGTCGTATATGGCCTTTATTATATTGAGGCAATTTCCCTGTATGCCCTCTTTCCGGAAAGTTTTTATCATAAATGGGTGTTGAATTTTGTCAAATGCTTTTTCTGCATATACTGAGATGATCGTATGGTTTTTATGTTTCAACTTGTTAATATGGTGTATCACATTGATTGATTTGCATATATTGAAGAATCCTTGCATCCTTGGGATAAATCCCACTTGATCATGGTGTATGATCCTTTTTATGTGTTGTTGGATTCTGTTTGCTAGTATTTGATGAGCATTTTTGCATCTATATTCATCAGTGATATTGGTCTGTAATTTTCTTTTTTTGTAGTATCTTTGTCTGGTTTTGCTTTCAGGGTGATGGTGGCCTCATAGAATGAGTTTGGGAGTGTTCCTTCCTCCACAGTTTTTTGGAAGAGATTGAGAAGGATGGGTGTTAGCTCTTTGGTAAATGTTTGATAGAATTCACCTGTGAAGCCATCTCGTCCAGGACTTTTGTTTGTTGGAAGATTTTTAATCACAGTTTCAATTTCATTACTTGTGTTTGATCTGTTTATATTTTCTGTTTCTTCCTGGTTCAGTCTCAGAAGGTTGTGCTTTTCTAAGAATTTGTCCATTTCTTCCAGGTTGTCCATTTTATTGGCATAGAGTTGCTCGTAGTAGTCTCTTAGGATGCTTTGTATTTCTGCTGTGTCTGTTGTAATTTCTCCTTTTTCATTTCTAATTTTATTAATTTGAGTCCTCTCCCTCTTTTTCTAGATGAGTCTGGCTAATGGTTTATCACTTTTGTTTATCTTGTCAATGAACCAGCTTAGATGAGTCTGGCTAATGGTTTATCACTTTTGTTTATCTTGTCAATGAACCAGCTTTTTGTTTTATTGATCTTTGCTATTGTTTTCTTTGTTTCTATTTCATTTATTTCTGCTCTGATCTTTATGATTTCTTTCCTTCTGCTAACTTTGGGTTTTGTTTGTTCTTCTTTCTCTAGTTCCTTTAGGTGTAAGGTTAGATTGTTTATTTGAGATTTTTCTTGTTTCTTGAGGTAGGCTTGTATAGCTATAAACTTCCCTCTTAGAACTGCTTTTGCTGCATCCCATAGGTTTGGATCGTCATGTTTTCATTGTCATGTGTCTCTAGGTATTTTTTGATTTCCTCTTTGATTTCTTCAGTGGTCTCTTGGTTATTTAGTAATGTATTGTTTAGCCTCCATGTGTTTGTGTTTTTTACATCTTTTTCCCTGTAATTCGTTTCTACTCTCATAGTGTTGTGGTCAGAAAAGTTGCTTGATATGATTTCAGTTTTCTTAAACTTACTAAGCCTTGATTTGTGACCCAAGAAGTGATCTATTCTGGAGAATGTTCTGTGCGCACTTGAGAAGAAAGTGTAATCTGCTGGTTTTGGATGGAATGTCCTATAAATATCAATTTGGTTTTGGATGGAATGTCCTATAAATATCAATTAAGTCTATCTGCTCTATTGTGTCATTACAGTTTCTGTTTACTTATTTATTTTCATTTTGGAAGATCTGTCCATTGGTGTAAATGAGGTATTAAAGTCCTCTACTATTATTGTATCACTGTCAATTTCCTCTTTCACAGCTATTAGCAGTTGCCTTATGTATTGAGGTGCTCCTATGTTGGCTGCATATATATTTATAATTGTTATATCTTCTTCTCAGATTGATCTCTTGATCATTATGTAGTGTCCTTCCTTGTCTCTTGTAACATTCTTTATTATAAAGTCTATTTTATCTGTTATGTGTATTGCTACTGCAGCTTTCTTTGATTTCCATTTGCATGCACTGTCTTTTTCATCCCCTCACTTTCTGTCTGTATGTGTCCCTAGGTCTGAAGTGGGTCTCTTGTAGATAGCATATATATGGGTTTTGTTTTTGTATCCATTCAGCAAGCCTGTGTCTTTTGGTTGGAGCATTTAATCCATTCACGTTTAGGGTAATTATCAATATGTATGTTCCTATGACCATTTTCTTAATTGTTTTGGGTTTGTTTTTGTAAGTCCTTTCCTCCTCTTTTGTTTCCCACTTAGAGATGTTCCTTTAGCATTTGTTATAAAGCTGGTTTGGTGGTGCTGAATTCTCTTACCTTTTGCATGTCTGTAAAGCTTTTGATTTCTCCATCAAATCTGAATGAGATCCTTGCTGGGTAGAGTAATCTCGGTTTTAGGTTCTTCCCTTTCATCACTTTAAGTATATCATGCCACTCCCTTCTGGCTTGTAGAGTGTCTGCTGAGAAATCTGCTGTTAACCTTATGGGAGTTCCCTTGGATGTTATTTGTCATTTTTCCCTTGCTGCTTTCAATTACTTTTCTCTGTCTTTAATTTTTGCCAGTTTGATTACTGTGTGTCTTGGCATGTTTCTCCTTGGGTTTATCCTGTATGGGACTCTCTGCGCTTCCTGGACTTGGGTGGCTATTTCCTTTCCCATATTAGGGAAGTTTTCTACTATAATCTCTTCAAATATTTTCTCTGGTCCTTTCTCTCTCTTCTCCTTCTCGGATACCTTTAATGTGAATGTTGTTGCATTTAATGTTGTCCCAGAGGTCTCTTAGGCTGTCTTCATTTCTTTTCATCCTTTTTTCTTTATTCTTTTCCTCAGCAGTGAATTCCACCATTCTGTCTTCCCAGTCACTTATCCATTCCTCTTCCTCAGTTATTCTGCTATTGATTCCTTCTAGTGTAGTTTTCATCTCAGTTATTGTATTGTTCGTCTCTGTTTGTTCTTTAATTCTTCTAGTTCTTCGTTAAACATTTCTTGCATCTTCTTGATCTTTTCCTCCTTTCTTTTTCCGAGGTCCTGGATCATCTTCACTGTCATTATTCTGAATTCTTTTTCTG
>NW_006774601.1:0-617 GCF_000442215.2 Lipotes vexillifer
ACCCTGTACCATTGTCGTATACAAACCTCTACCCTAAACCGTTCCTGTTCCCTAAACCTAACCTTAACTCTAACGCTAACACTAACACTTCCCCTAACACGTGCAGTAACCCTATCTCTTACGCTAACACTAACCCTTGCCCTAACACGAATGCTAACCCTAAACCGTTATCATACCCTAACAGGTACCTTAAACCATTCCCATTCCCTAACCCTAACCCTAACCCAAAGCCGTACCCTACACCGTGCCCTAATCCTAACCCGTACGCTAACACTAACACGTGTCCTAACACGTATGCGAACCCTAAGCGTTGTCGTTCGCTAAACTGTACCCTAAACCATTCCCGTTACCTAACCCTAACCCTAACCCTAACACTAACCCTTACTCGAAGCTTTATCCTAACCCATGCCCTAATTCTAGCCCGTAAGCTAACACTAACCCATGCCCTAACATGTACGTTAGCCCTAAACACTTGCCGTACCCTAATCTGTACCATAAAACCTCCCAGTTCCCTACCCCTAACCCTAAACCTAACCTTAACACTAACCCTTACCTGAAGCCTTACCCTAAACTGTGCCTTAATCCTAACCCGTATGCTAACACTAACCCATGCCCTA
>NW_006774602.1:0-216 GCF_000442215.2 Lipotes vexillifer
TTAGGGCACGGTTTAGGGTAGGGCTTTGGGTAAGGTTTAGGGTTAGGGTTAGTGTTAGCGTTATGGAATGGGGACCGTTTAGTGTACAGGTTATAGTACGACAACGGTTTAGAGTTAGTGTATGTGTTAGGGCACGGTTTATAGTTGGCGTAGGGTTTAGGCTTAGGGCACGGGTTAGGGTAAGCCTTCAGGTAAGGGTTAGGATTAGGGTTAGGG
>NW_006774603.1:0-7538 GCF_000442215.2 Lipotes vexillifer
ACGAACCCACGCCCCCTGCATCGGCAGGCGGACTCTCAACCACTGCACCACCAGGGAAGCCCTAGAAATATCAAATTTATAGAGCATCTTGAAAACTAGTTTGAAATAGAGTCTATGAGTAGATTATAACATCTTTTCATTAAATGCAATGGAATTCATTTTCAAAAGCCATCACAGATAGCTTTTACCTGTGCAGTGTGATTTTTCTCTTTTTAACAGTTATATTTAGGAATTACTCTTGTCTGAAATTTGATTTTGTCTCATCCAGTGTCATGGGCCTACCACTTATGTTTCAGGGCTGATGTGCACATATACTGTTCAGTTCATTTTTAAGTAACACATTTTAGGTTTGTAGTACAAGGCACTTAGGTCAGTCATTATCTTTTTTTGTTTTAATTATTTTTTTAAAATTATTATTATTAGTTTTTTAATTTTTGGCTGCGTTGGGTCTTCGTTGCTGTGCGCGGGCTTTTCTCCATCTGGATGGAGATGGGAAGGCTTGGTATAGACAGAAGAATTGATTTCTTAAAGTGTGCACTGTGTACTAGGCATCATGCTAGATGCTTTATATACGTGATTTAACTTGATCATCACAGCAGCCAAGGGATGTTGGCAGATAGCAAAAAAAATCATTTGCTTTCCTTTGAAATGCTTTCTAAAATATAAATTAAAAACTTAAAAAAAATAATCGTAAGTTAGAAACTCTAAAAGGTAATTGTAAATTAGATTTCTAGAATTTGTGTTAAATCCAAAACCTTCATCAGATATTTTGGAACACCATTGGTCTTGACCAAAATAGTAAAAATGATACATTTTGATCTTTGAAAACCAGGGGCATTTTCTTAGCAAGCTTACCATAGGAAAACTTGTGAAGTAAACAGAACTTAATTTTATCTTTTGATTATGGAGAACCAGAATTTTCTTTGAATAAGATTAGTGCACTCTTCAGGCAATCAGGGAAAATATATGGCAGTTAAAATGTGTATTTACATGTAAAACACTTCAGAATTTCAGATTTCATAATCTGGAATTGATTAGTTTTCCCTCTGCTTTTCTAGTAGGTAGAAAGGGTGGTACCTAAAAGCTATTTAAGTAATTCTGGGATCCAGCTTCTCTATTTTTTTTCCCTCTTTACTCTGATTACTTTCTTAATTAATGAGGCTCAAAAGGGAAACTTGTTAGCATGTCTTTAATTTAGCTGTAGTGTTAGCCCTAAATGAAATAATTGGACCTTTAAAAAATTCTTGTCATCTAACTTTAGTCTTACGGTTTAAGGTTGAAAAAAATCAACATATTTGCTCAATCTAATACTAGTTGTAAAGGTTAAGGTGAGGAAATAATGCTCCTTTTCTGAATATTCCATATATCAGTGCCTCTCTGGCTTGGTGCATGCATCCACACTGCCCTGAATCTCTCCTTGGTTTGACTTAGAGGCTGGCAGAGGCTATGACTTCTTTTCTCTCAGCTCAAATGCTGCTTCCTCTTTTCTGCGACAGTAGATGATATTTCCATGATCAACAGAAAGATGGGGAAGCCCAGGGTTGTAACGCGGGGCAGTGCCAACATTTCACAGTGCCAACAGGTGGTGAGCTGAGAAGGTGACTATTTTTTGGTTCGGATTTTAAAGAATAATTCCTAGAAAGCATTATTTGAGGAGCCTTAAGTGTTCTTTTTGGCATTATTAGTATTTCATTAGAAAAGGCTATTCATTGCTGCTTTCAGAAAGACAGGACTTCAGTAGATATTTTATAGGAAAGGTCAGGAAGGAAGGCAAGAGAAAGGTGCTTAGAAAACTTGGACAAGACAGAGGACTGGTGGATAGGTTGCTCCTTGTCTCTTTATTCGTGGCCTGGCTGCGAATATTTGCCTGTTTCACGTGACACCAAAGGTTACTTTGAATCAATTTTGTCATTTCTGCAGAATTCAAAATTAAACCTATTATTCATTGTTGAGTTCCAGGTAGAAATATAGTTTCTCTCCACTCTCTAGCAGGCAGGGGGAGATAGAGGCACAGGCTGCTAGTTGATTGTCATCACTGGCTTGCATCACAACTTGGCAGGGAAGGACAAAGAATTTAGATTACTGAAGAGTTGTGGATTTTTAGAGAAAAGATTTTTTTAAACTTTTTTTTTAATTGAAGTACCTGTTTGGACTAAGAACCAGGGCTCTTTCTCTGACATAGTTGCATGTTCCATTCCAGGCATTTTAAATGGTAGATGCCAGTCTTTGTGCTTCCTAAGCATTTGAAATTGGCAGAAAGGAAAAAGAAAGAAAGGAACGGAATCCAATAATCTAAAAAGAACCTTGGGATTTTCTCTCATGTTCTTTTTTTCTTGTCACTAAGTATGGCTATTTATTTTACACTGCTTTAGGTTTATGAGACATTTAGGTTAAGATCGTTGGGTTTCAGAGGTCTCATAACCTGGGAGTTGGAAAAGGAAGAGGAACTAATAATCCCTATTGAGTACCTGTGGTATACCAGCCCTGAGCTGGGTCTTCTTCATGTGACTTTGTTTAATCTTTACCACATCTCTGCTGAGGTTTTTCTCTTGGTCTACGATGGCAAAACAGTTCTAACTCCCCACAATAGCACCCTGCCCCACTGACTCATAGATGGAGCAAGATGTTCTTGGTAAGCGAGTTGGACATTCCCTCTTAACTCATGTTGCCCTTTATTATATTTCTTCTTTTTTTTCCAGTTAGATTTTACTTACTTTGCTTTCTAAACTAATCCCCTCCCTGTGACTTTTATAGCATTGCTTCAATGGAGCGTGCCTTGTGTCATATCTTAAGGGGTATGGAAACCCCCCTCTAAGCCATTTCCTATGAAATCAACATTTTTTTTTCTGATTCAGTAGTATCATTTTCTTTTTTATACTTTATTTCCCTATTAAGTATCTCACTTTGTTTTCCTTGCTTCTCTTCATCCTAAACTTTTGAGATACATCTTAGCTTTCCATAGTTTAGATTCCTTTGAAGATAACATGTAGGCATTTTTCCTGATCATCTTTTTCTTTTATTTTTCTCATCTGCCTCTTTAATTTCTTCTGCTTTTTCTCTTTATCCTATTTGGCTACCATTGTTCAAGTCGACAAGTATTTACAGGGGACACGTTGAATGTGAGGCCTTGTGTTTAGCACTGGGGATGCTGTGGTGAGGGGCCCTATACTCATGTTACTCTGTGGCCTTGGTGAAGCGCAGTCAAGTTCGCAGGTGAAGTCTAAGAACAAGGAGTGGGACAACCAGTACTGATCTTGATTGTAGAAAAGACTGCCATATTTTACTGTCTCTGGCTTCTGTTAAGACTTAACAAGGTTATAAAAGAACATTGTTTGTATATCTCTCAGAAATTTAATCACAATGTTCATATACTATATTGAACATTTGGTATCATCAAAATAATGCTAATGACCTGCATATTTTTTACCAGAGTGGAAGCATCTGTTGGTTAATTTTTACAGGCTGTTGGAAAATGGATTAACGTATACTAACGGGTTATTGGTGTTGGATTTATCGACTAAAATTAATATTAATTACTTTCATTATTCACAAACTGTTAATAGGGATTAAAGGGCTTTCTGAAAGTATATGAATAGTCTAATTCTCATAGACTGATTTATTATGAAAATGTGATTCCACAATTGTTAGCTTTCTGAAGTAATCAAATTTTATAACAGGTGCATCATATTTGCCAGATAGGGCCAATAAACTGGTTTATAAATAATTTCTCAACTGAACAGTTATGGCATATGGAAACAGTTAATGGATTATGTACTTAAAAACAAATCAAGCTTCGATTTCTGACATCATAGTTCAGTGGACAATGTATTCAAGTAGGGAGTGATAAACCATGGAGTATCCCAGTGACTTGGCTGTGTTCAGTTTGTTGCTTTGTATCTGAAACACAATTTATTCCTCTGTATGAACCAAAGTGTATAAAAAATCCTGAACTACCTCAGAAGCCTACATTAAGGTGAACAATATAATTTATAACAGAAATATGGTTCTTGGGAGCATGTTAATATAGAGATGATGCCAAAATGAATGTAAAATATCTTCAACATCTTAAAGGTTTCTGAAAAGACATTTGACAAACACTAGTTTGGGAAGATTGGGGAGGAAGTCAGTGGCAAATTAAATATTTCTCTAGGGATTTATTTTGGTTCTTGTCTGTGGTTGAATCTGGAAAGAACTTAAGGAAATTATGAGATAGGTCAGGAATGTCTTGCTTGTTTCACCATTAGAGAGTATCTCATTGTTACCAATTATATTTTCTGTTGGGTTGCAAAAGAAACAGAAATTTATTATGAAAGCTTTAGAGAAATAAAACCTAAAGAGAGAGCATAAAGAAAGGGGTTATTTAGGTTGGAGCCACAGGCAACTTTCAAGTCCACAAAATGCTTCAGTTACACACTTAGTTACCCAGCATATCTTTGGCATGGTGTGATAGAAGGTTTAAAGGTCCCTGTAAATAGGCATGTTTCTTATATATTGTACTGATGCTATAAACAGAAAAGGAGGAGGCTTGGACTTGTGTGTATTGTATTGTGGGGGGTATGCCCATAAACATGGCTTTTTTTCTTTCCTTTTTTCTATTCTCTTTTTTTCTTCTTCCACTGGAGAAAAGAATGGTATTAGGGCACTGGATTCAACTAGTGTCACTTGACTAGTGGTAGATTGGGGGATGCTGTCTCCCTTCCGTATTACAAGTAGCTCATCATGGTATTTTAATTCTGGTAGCAGTTTTCAGTGGTGCGCCTGTAGCTGTCAAACCTTAACAAAATTGTAAAGTCATTACATTCCGTTGTCATCGCTTAGGATTTTGTCTCTTAGGATTTCTCTTCCATTTCCTGCATTTCCTTCTTCTGTCTTCTTCCCCATTTACCCTGGCATCTCTTGTTGCCCTCTGATTGCTCAAAGTGCATTTTTCGACTGCCTTGTCTGCAGTATGTTCTATCACTCAGGACTCCCACTCATAGTTAGTGCACACCATTGTTCTTCTGAAAATATAAATGAGGCTCCTCCTTCTGAATGTGCTATTTTAATCTTAAAATAATATTTTGTAAATCTGGCCATTCACTTCCTCTCTTCTCTACTCTCTCTGACCCCCATGCCCTCCTCCACACACACCACTTGCCAGGCTTGGAAGAGAGAGAATCACATGGAGTTAGCCCTGTACCTGGATCCATCCCTGGAGCACAAGGAGGGAGTGGGATCGTGGTAGGAGAGTCATAAGGAGATAAGCGCTTCTTGCTGGATTCCATGCTATAGGAATTCGATATTAAATAAAGAGTGTAGTAGATTCTTTTGTAACAGAAAAAAAAAAACTTTCTGTGGAAATAACTTTATTGTAATTTTATAACTTTGAATTTCATAAGTTAGGTTCGGAGGTGATTATATATTCATGTGTTTAGGTAAGCTGGGTGTTGTTGTTGTTTTCTTGGTCCCTCAAGGTTAGGTCATTTGGGCATATGCTCTGATACCTTGAACGTGTTCTGTGTTTCCCACAAGCTTTCATGGCTGTCATGACATCTGAGGAGAATGCCAGTTTAGAGACCTTTGCTTATCACAGCTCTGACTTGTCTGAGTAGGTGTCTGTGCCTTAAAAGAATGGATATTTCAAAGTCAGACACACACTACACCAGGAGTTCTTAACTTGAGGCCTATGAACTTGGCTAAGAAAAAAAAAAAAATTAGCATCATCACTTTCATTAACCTCTTACTGAAATTTAGTTTTTCCTTCAATGATAAATATAGGCAATAAACTCAGCGGTACCTATGTTGTTTCTACCTGTAAGGTTCATATGTACTTTCATATCACATGAGAATTGCTTCAGGTACATTGAAATATCATTGAAACTCATCACTACTTCAAAATTAGAGTAGTTATTAGACCTGCAGCTAGACCTTGTTACTTAAGACATTAATAAAGAAGCATATTTTGTCTGTTGGGTCCTCCAGGAAGCAGATGCTGAGATGTTGAAGTGCAGGAGGGTTTTTTTTAAGGGGCAAGGGATGGGTAATGTATGTGAAAGGTAAAGGCAGTTGAGAGCAGGACTAGGCAGGAAGAACCTGGGACTGTGATGCAAATCTGAGAAATTCTCAGCCAGCGTAGCTGGGAGGGAGTGCTGGAGCCCAGAATGCCTGTCAGAGGAGTCCCAGGTTGGGCCGTGATGGCCAGGCCTGGTTACTTCTGCCGTGCTCAGTCCTTGGCTGGGGCTCCAAAACTGAGGAGGGTCCTGAGGGTGCTCATGGCTTGGAGCCTGTCAGCTAAGTGTGCTCCTTTGTAACCGAGTGGAAAGTTCTTTCCTAAAGGGAGATCTGAGCAGTCCATCTCCATGGTTGCCAGACATGTTTGTTACCAGTCCATAAACAGTGCATTTTAATAACTGCGTTCGAGAACAATTTGCTCCCTTTGAAATCTTATGTATTTAAATTATAGATTTAAAAATTATTCTGAGAAGGGGTCCACTTCTCTGATTGCCGATGGGGCTCCATGGTAAAAAGGTTAAGGACCCTGCTGCAGCATGTAGAGGTGGGAGTGAGGTGGAGGTCAGGGGCCTTGCCTTAACTGCTGCCTATTCACAGGTATGTGGTTTTTGCGTTTGTTTTGTAATTTAAAGGGCTAGTGTGTTATTTGTAATGAGATATTTTATCCAACTTAGAATAAGTTTTTATGGTGGTTCCAACATCTGGCCATCCATTTTTTAAATCCATGTTAACAGGCCATAATGCATTTGTTAATAAAAGCATATATCAAAAATGGAAAAAAAATAGAAAACTTATTCCCTAATTAGACAGTAATAAAACAACAGTATTAATAATGTGTCTTTCTTTTTAGCAGTTATGTTTACTTCATTTATATCGTTTTATTTGCTCCCCAAAACAATTCTGCAAAGGGCCCCAGGCAAATGTTGTATACATTTTATCAGTAAGAAAAAGTTGTGCTCTTCAAGTGAAGTTCAGCTAAAAGGAGCCGCCACTGTGAATGGAATACAGATCTGAGTGTAAAGCCATCGCTCCTTCTGCTATGCCATGCTGCTTCTCTGATTAAAAGAAATCCTATTATGTTTTATTTAAAGTGCTCTTCTTTGATTTAAAATAATTTTCCTCTCATCTCCTGCCACCTTACCACTGCCCCACAGCAGTTCATCCTCATCCCACAATTTATATTAAAGGCTTTAAAAACCTGCCGTTTTTTATTAAGACCATCTTTCATCATTTGGTACCTCTCTTTACCTCTGTAAGTATTTGAACTGTAAATACTAACGTCACGCTGTGGAGTCTGCAGGAGAAGTCAGGCACCGTGGAATCCACCTACAAGTGTGCGACCCCAGCCCTTACAGCTGTAGGTCTTTCCTCTCTAAAATGGGGGAGATAAGATCCAGCTCATAAGTTTATTGTGAGGATTATATGATGAATATTTTAAAACATATTCTGCAATGCCCAGTTCATTGTAGCAGCAGTTGTGGCTTGTGTGCTCTAGAGTGCAGGCTCAGTAGTTGTGGCGCACGGGCTTAGTTGCTCCGTGGCATGTG
>NW_006774604.1:0-353 GCF_000442215.2 Lipotes vexillifer
CCGTACGCTAACACTAACCCGTGCCCAAACACGTATGCTAACCCTAAACTGATGTCGTACCCTAACTTGTACCCTAAACCGTTCCCGTTCCCTCACCCTAACCCTAGCCCTAACTGTTACCCGACGCCTTACCATAACCCGTGCCCTAATCCTAACCAGTACGCTAACACTAACCCGTGCCGTAACATGTACACTAACCCTAAACTTTTGTCGTACCCTAACCCGTAACTAAACCGTCCCCGTTCCCTAAACCTAACCCTAACCCTAACCATTACCTGAAGCCTTACCCTAACATGTGCACTAATCCTAACCCGTACGCTAACACTAACCCATGCCCTAACACGTACGCTAAC
>NW_006774605.1:0-460 GCF_000442215.2 Lipotes vexillifer
GCTTTTTACTTCTGCCATTTCATCCTCACTCCTGCTTCCTTTCATAAATCCATAAATGTCTTTTGGCCTTCCTAGCCCTGGGCCAAGTTCCTTTCTCTTTCCTCAGTTTTTACCCCTTTCCTTCATTCTCCCATCCAATTTTCAGTACTTGCTTTCTCATGCAGACTTTGATTCCAACCCCATCAAAAAACAAAAGAAACAAAAAAACACGCCACAGTTAGCAGCATCTCAAAATTGAAAAGTTTTATTACTCACCTATTAATTCTATTACATTTATTTATTTAATTTATTGTTTTAATATATATCAAAATAAATAGAGACATTTATACTTATCTATAAATGGAAGAACAACTGGTACCCAAGATGGCACCAACAATCCTAGCATCTCTTAATTTACATATCCGTAGTAGTCAGCAATTTCCATTTCTTTTTCCCTCTCAATGAAAAATTGCAGTTTCCC
>NW_006774606.1:0-2616 GCF_000442215.2 Lipotes vexillifer
CCGTGTCCCCTGCATCGGCAGGCGGACTCTCAACCACTGCGCCACCAGGGAAGCCCCTTTCTCTTTATTTTTTTCTCAAATATTATTTCATGTCATTGTGTCTGGCTTAGTCTATTGGAAAATCCTATGTTCTCTGTAATTTAAGTTTTAAACAACATGTGATTTACCCTGTTATTAAAAAAAAATTCAGCTGCCTTCTCTGAGTGGAAGACTGTCTAGTATCCTTAATATTCTTCTATAGAAATTGTGATAAAGGAACAGATAAACCTAAGTAAATCCAGTGTGTAGAGCTCCTTTAAAATGTAGGACCTTGTCAATGGGTTAAAAAGTAAAAGTTGGTTTTGTTCTAAATATCCTTGCTGGGGCCCATTATGCATAATAAGGGGCCACAGCCCATTTGCAAGGCCTCTGAATGAACTCCATTCATTCTGTACTTGGAAATGTTTCTTCAGGCACAAAGAGAAACAATAGTTATAACCTAATTTCTTTGACACCAATATCAGCAGAGGAAAAGCCAAAAGATCATTATGAAAACTCTAGTAACTTCTCTTGGTGATTATATACTTCTGTATTCATTGATCATATTTGTGTATTCAAATAAACACCTTTTGAAAAGATTATAAAGTAGTTTGGCAATGCTGTAATATCACATTTCATGCACTGAGTGACATTTTAAAAATGGAATGCTTCAAAGTAATTTGCTTATTATAGTTACTAAAGTTTATAAAAAACACACTAACATGCACCCCAAGTCTTTAAGGGAAAAAAGACTTTGTGTTTTTAATTACTGTACTTTAAAATCTGATTAGAATTCAAACTACAATTTTGTTAAGTAAATCCACTCATCAGTTTCCACATTTACCTGTAGAAGTCAGTGGAGGGTGTACATCTGGAAGTAGCAGTCGTGGTACAGTGCCTGTTAATACCATTTCCAAGTGAACTTTCTTAAGTGCATGTCTGATCTAAGCATGTCACCCCTTGCTTGGTACCATTTGTGGACTTCCCACTGCCCTTGAAGGGAAAGCCCACATCCCACATGACTTACAAAGTCCTCTTTCAGGCTTCTGGCTTTTGCCTACCTGCCTTTTCAGCCTCATCTCCTACCATCCTTCCCCCAGTGAACTGTATTCAGTGGACTTGGCTCTTTCTTCGACATAACGTTTCTGCCTGTTCTTGCCTGGAGCTCTCTCCTTCCCGACCCTGTTTCCCCATTTTAATCTGACCAACCCTTACTAACTCTTGAAGTCTTTACTTTAGGTTACTTTTTCTGGAAGATTTTTAGTTGTCTTAAATAACTAATTAATTGAAAGTACAGCGTATTTGAGGCTGATTGTGTGGGGATTCATTGTTGAATGATAGTTTGGAACCAGATTGTGAAGGACTTTCTAAACTGTGCTTTCAAGATTTTGAACAGGAAAATGATGTCAGCTTCATGTTTTAAAAGTTTGAAGGATGGTTTAACATACCCATGTAATTAATGGTCACTGAACTAGGACATAGCACACTAATCCTTTTGATGATCCCAAGCACTGTGAAAAATCACTTGCGCTGATTGCCTTCTTGGAGACCCTGCTAATTCATTATTGAAAAATACCAGCTGCCAGTCTTTGGCATTATGTTGTCACTTACTTAGTGAGTGATGCTAAATACAATGTTAACGAAAACTCGAATACCATTGAATTATTTAATAATATATAGTAAAGCAGTTTTAAGAGTGCACGCTCTAGAGAGATCTGGTTTAAAATTCTTGCTATACCACTTACCAGAAATAATGGATGTGGACAAGCTATTTAGACAACTTATTTAGCAAAAGAAACTCCAAATGAGGGGTGGAGAGATGGGGCAAGGAAGATAGACCCTAAAGCAGTTTGCCAAGCATGACATTTCTTTGAATTTGAGAGTGTCTTTTAAAAATCCAAGTGAATCTTGCTTTCTCTTCTAACACGTTTCTCTTTATTTTAACATAAAAAATATTTTTAAGTTGGGGAAAAAGATTAAGTTGGTTGGTGGTTATTGCCTCAAATTATCTGCACAGTTATTTCTCCAAAACAACACACTATGTTTATCCTATGGCTTGAAGCATGTGAAAAACAGACTAAGGGAATTACCAGAAATGTAATTATAAAATCTCATTAGTGCAGAAGTTCTGCATTAATCTTCAGCCACTGATCTACCATGTTCACTCTAAGACTACAGTATTCTAGGCAAGTTTTTAAAAAATCTAGCTCAATGATGTTACAAAATAAACTCATCACTTCCCTCCCTCACCATCCCTAGAGCCAGATTATCCTAACTTTCCTGGCTTCACCATTTTTTCAGTTACTCTTATAGAAACCTCAGGAAGCACACTGGCTTATCTCTTTTTCTTATCTCCCCCCAAATACTTTAGTTAAACATTTTAGACTTTCTCCACAGAATACACCTTATACATATAATTCTTTTTTTAATTTTTATTTTATTTATTTATTTTTTGGCTGTGTTGGGTCTTTGTTGCTGCACACAGGCTTTCTCTAGTTGCGGTGAGCGGGGGTCATTCTTCTTTGTGATGCATGCGCTTCTCATTGCGGTGGCTTCTCTTGTTGCAGAGCACAGGCTCTAGGCGCACGGGCTTCAGTA
>NW_006774607.1:0-3222 GCF_000442215.2 Lipotes vexillifer
GGGCCCGTGAGCCATGGCCGCTGAGCCTGCGCATCCGGAGCCTGTGCTCCGCAATGGGAAAGGACACAACAGTGAGAGGCCCGCATACTGCAAAAAAATAAAATAATAAAATAATTAAAAAAATGAATCCACTTGGGTACTCACATTCAAGTTGCGCTGACAAGATGTGTGCACATGGAAATCTTTGAACTTTGCTGATAAGAGGAAGCCTAGAATTTCAAGTCCATTCCTTCATTTAACAGATGAGGAAAGTAAAACCGAGAGAGACTGACAGGCTTGTCAAAGTCAACAGCTGGCTAACACAGAGAAAGAGAGACCCAGATGGCCTGACTTCCAGCTCAGTGGCTTTCCATGAGCTCAGTAGACTGGGTGAGCAATAGTTGATTCCGAAATCAGCATCCTTTTCCTTCCTTTGGCTAACAGCCCTTTGATTTTCCTTTGAGGAGTTATATTTCCTCAACTATCCATCCTTCTGATCCAGCTGGGAAGGATACTTCCCCAGCCCTAAGGTGGACAGGTGACCCTGGCAAGATGAATTAGCACGTTCTGTGCCCTCGGCTACATGATTGGTGTGTGATAGGCATGGGATTCAGCTAAGCTTAGTGAAGCAAAAGTCCAGAACTTTTGCTTGAATTGTGGAGAAGTCTGTGCTCTGTGGGATTTTTTGCCATGAAGATGGCATCAGCCTTGATCTGTTGTGGGGGGGTCACGTGGTTGGTGGAGGGCTTAATTGAGAATGAGGTGAATGCAAAGAGAGGAGAGGCCCAGAGGGAGGGAAGTGGAAGATGAGCAGGAGGAAGAGAGTGAATGAGAGAGAATGAGGGAGAGCGTGAAATCCAGAATAAATACATCATTTGAACCCCTGGATCCAGCTGTAGTTGAAGGAGGATACCTTGGAATTTTTAGACTCATAAGCCAGTAATTCTCTTCTTTGCTTAAGCCAATTTGATTAAGACTTCTGTTACTTGTGATTGAAAGAGTCTTGAATTGTACATCATCTAACTCTCTTCCTTACTGATCATTTCTAGAGAGCTTTTTAATACCTCAGGATTTTCTGGCTCAGTTACTCAAATGTTACTACATTTCTGAGCCTCAGTTTTCTCATATATTAACTGGGAACAGTAACACCTACTTCATATCTGGAAAAATAAAATAGTATACACTCAAAGCATCAGCACAGATTAGATGATCAATTAATGGTATTTATTATGATGGTTATTGATCTGATGTATCACACTTTGAGATTTGGACCATAGTGATTCTTGGTGTGTGTGTGTGTGTGTGTGTGTGTGAGGTTTATTTTAAAATTTCATATGTAGAACTAAAAATTTAATGTCAGTTTGCAGGAGTGTTATCAGTATGCCACCATTAAAAACATAATGTATGAACATATTTAAGTTATGTAGGGCCTCCTACCTGCCAAGCCCTCTTCCAAGAATTTTACAAACATTAACTCATTTAATCCTTATAACAAATTGAGAAGGCAGGTTCTGGGACTATCTCTGTTCTACAGATGGAGAAACGGAGGCACTTAGGAGGGTAAACACTTTTCCCATTGTCACATAATTAGTAACATCTGGAAGACTGAACATCTTTTCCAATGCCACATAGTTAATGAGTAACAGAGCTGGGACTTGAACCAGGCAGTCTTATGCTATAGGCCATACTTTTTGTCACTGCTTTTTGCTGCCTCTTGACAGAAGCCTATGGACCGTGGTCCCTTGACCAACAGCATCAGCATCGATTGGGAACATTTTAGAAACACAGATTCTCAGGTCCATCCTAGAACTACTGAATCAGAAACTCCCGGGGCGGAAGCATAGCCAACTGTGTGTTGACAAGCCCTATAGGTGATTCTGATTTGGGCTAAAGTTTGAGAGCTCCTGTCCTAGATCATTACATTTAAGCCATAATTCACAGACTGGCTGCTTGTATTTCATTAAAGTAATGTGTTCAACCAATGACTTTTGAATGACTACTATGTGCTGTCATTGTACCTGTAGGTTTCACCAAACAAAGCAATAACGGAAGTGTTCCCTGGCAAACAAACAGTCAAATAAAGATGTAAATAAATACAAGATCCCAACTGTCATCTCTGATAATGTCTGGGAAGAAAAGAAGTGTGATACTAGAGCTATGACAAGGGATGGGAGATGGTGGGGGTATCATAAAGTCTTTCCTCAGTAAGTGATGTGTGGGGGGGTCTGCGAAAATGATAATTCTCAACTTGCTGCACATTGCAATCAATCACCTGGAGAGCCTGAAAAATGCCACTTCTCTGGCTGCATCCCAGACCAGTCAAATCAGAAAGTCAGGGAGGGGGGAAGGTACTGGTTAGTTTTCAGCTCCCTGGGTGATCCCAACTTGCAGCCTAGGTTTGGAGCCACTACATTATAGGCTCCATAGAAAGTAGTTAGACATTATGGAAGAGTGGGGAGAGTGAAGGTAGTGCCAAAACAAAGAGGCTTTGATAGAGAAAAAATAGGAAGGCATAAGATCTGTCCATGAATAATGCACTCAAATAATGCATCGAATACATCGATGACAGAACAGATTAGCTTCTCACTACAGGCTACTTATTAATAGATACATTTAGAAGAGAAGACAGGTTAGGAAGACACAAGTAGAAAACAGAATATGAAGAGATAGATGAATTCAGGTAGAGGAGTCTGAACTTATTTCACATAAAATTTTTCAATAAGCATTTCTGGAGTGACTACTAAGTGCTCTCTACTAGAAGCTCTAAAGATAAACTTGAATTTGCAAAGCTTTTTCACCCCCAATAATCTCACGGTCTTCTGATGTAATCCTTCTAGGAAAAGCAGTTTTTATTTTAATATAAAATTGTAACCTGCTTATGTTTATGTACCAACTCAGGTGGAAAATAATCAGAAAATACATGAACTGTAGTTCTGTGTGGCATCTTATTTCCAAGGCAATTTAAGTAACTGGATATAATTAGTTGAAAAAAGCATACTGTCTGAGACTCAAATGTTAAATATTGATTATATTTTGGCACCAATTAATAACTCCCCTGTATCCACACTCTGAGCAATGAGACTTCTCAGCTTCTGCCATCAAGAGATGGTTTCAAAACTATAATTTGAAAAGACACATGCACCCAGCCCTATGTTCATAGCAGCGCCATTTACAATAGCTAAGACATGGAAACAACCTAAATGTCCATCGACAGATGAATGGATAAAGAAGATGTGGTACATG
>NW_006774608.1:0-211 GCF_000442215.2 Lipotes vexillifer
TCAACATTGAAGCCTTGGACTGTACTGCAGTAGATATAAAAGTATATGTACTCACTTATCTATCTGCTTTCTGCTGGGGGCCAGCCTTAAATGGACCAGATCCCACTGGTTTATTACATCTATTACGTATTATTTAGACTTTCTCAACTCTGAGAGTCCTTCCACAGAAAGCATATTGTAAACCAATTATTATGAACTTTATCTCTGTTGT
>NW_006774610.1:0-2603 GCF_000442215.2 Lipotes vexillifer
CCCCCCCCCCCCCTGCCGATTCAGGGGACGTGGGTTCGTGCCCCGGTCCAGGAGGATCCTGCATGCCGCGGAGCGGCTGGGCACATGGGCCATGGCCGCTGGGCCTGCGCGTCCGGAGCCTGTGCTTCGCGACGGGAGAGGCCACAGCAGTGAGAGGCCCACGTACCGGAAAAAAAAAAAAAAAGTATAGATAAATTCCCTCCTGGAAACATGCATACAGGGATTCATTACTGACCAGCTGTTTTACAAGACAGAATGCAGGGTCAGTGGACTCCAGCCTTGAGTAGCCTACACAGCAGCATTTCATCCTTGTTTGCTTATCGAGGCTTGTAGGTGCCCACGTGCAATGAGAGAAGGACTCGGGAGAAGCTAGAAGACATCAAAGCATCTCAAGACAAATCAGTCTTTCGGATCCCTTTGGCATATGAACGACAGTCACTGTGTTTCCTAAAGCTTCCTTTAAAGAATCTCAGTATCCACTTTTTCATACTGAGTCAGCATGTTCGACCACTGGACATTTGACATCCCTGTCAGTGCCCCTGCAGTAGCTTCAATTGCAGATGACAGTTGCAGTCATTTAGAAATGGGCAGGAACAGCCCTTGCTTTGGCTGCCATCCTTTTGTGTTTTACATCGAAGCTACTGGCAGGCATCTAAAAGCATCCCAGACTGAGGGAGAGTGTGCCTCTCTGGTAGTCCTTCTGAGGCAGCTGTTCTCATAATGGTCCATCCCCCTACCTGTCTACCTGGCTTGTGCCAGGCCCACAGCTGGAAAGGAGGCGGTGTCGTGCAGGGGAGAGCAAACTGACTGCATACCTGTAACACATTCTGTTTGTTTGCCCTAGGGAAGACTGCTGCCTTTTCAGCAGCAGAGAAGTTTCTAGGACTGCCTGTTTCTAGGACTGGCTGTCCCCTGCTGAGATCAGTGGAGTTTATGTACCATGGCCCGAATCTCCTTCTCATTTGCCAGTCTCCTCCCACTGAGAGGGTGGGATGTCAGCACACATTCGCACCCTCCCGAGTGACCTGCTTCTTCCCGAGTACAGTGCTCTTGATTACGTGCGCGGCCCTGTGGAGAAGGAGCCCAGAGAGGATGTGTGCTTTCTCTTAAAACTGCTCTGGTCCTCATCTTTTCTTACCAGATTCCAAACTCTGTTTTCAAGGGGAGGGTTTAAAGATGGGATTCTGTAAGCAAAATTGGGTAGTTTCATCTTGGAATAGGTTGTCTGTACATGTTCTAATGTTTTGTAGAACACTTGTACCTGTTTAAATGTATTGATGTGGATAATATTAAATATCTTAATTATTTAAATAATTCATTGTATTGTTTCTGAGAAGTTGAGGAATTACCACATACATTTACAACTTGATGACTTTTGTATTTTATTTTTCAAAATAAAAGCTTTAAATGTGAAGCACTGGTAGTCTACATGTTTTCATTACTGTGATTTCTGAGAAGCAATAAGACCTATCAGATAATGATCTGATAAACCAGTTTCTTCAGTTGCTGTATTTTAGATATTCCCCTCTATACATCATAATTTCTTAGTGAAGTTTTTGCTATAATTTATTTCAGAGAGACCTGCTACCATCCTTTTGTCTCAGAATCCTGTTCTTCTGTTTCCTTCAAAATTCTCTGGTCTCCATAAATTCTAATTCCTCAGAAAGACTTTCCCTGATCCCCTTCCTGCCTGCCTTATTCACAATATCACCTTATCACACTTTTCAGTTTTTAATGTTTCTTAACTTCTTAAATTGTCTATCTCTTATACTAGATGGTAAGTTCCTGGAAGACAGAAACTATGTCTTGTCTTGTCCATTTTTGTACCCCTGACACATAGCAGAATGTCTGGCACATTGTAAGAACCTAGTAAAATATTTGGTAAGTGATTAATCCTCCCATACAGAAACTTCTAACATATCATTTTCAGATGAAGAAATAGAGGCTCAGCCAGGTCAAGCCACGTACACAAGGCCCCTCAGCTACTGCCACAGTGGTGACGTGGTATCTAAGTCTGACTCTAGTATCCTTCTTTCCGCTCCACGCCCCTAGCTGTGTTCCCTTCAACTGAAAATGAATACTGCTGCCACATCAATCCTTTGTTCAGCACTGTGTCTTAAGTCACTCTTTTGTTCAGAAACTTTCTTTGGTTCTCCGATGCCTCACACATTACATCTAAACTATTCTGTCTCTGCAATGTAGCCTTACCACCCCCTTGTGAACAGTATACCTCTTCCCTGTCTCCTTACACTCTGCTTTCTGCTTCTTCCAGATGCCCAGAAACCAAATCCCTCTCCCGTCTCCCTGGGAAATCCCAGCGCTATTAAGGGCTCAGCTGTCTTAAGTCCCATTTCTTATTACTGCTCTAGTTACTGCTCCAGCCTCCAGATAGCAATACAATCAGCTTCAGCATAACATAATTTGTTTTTGGTTTTGTTTTTTTGCTTATTTCCTGTGTTAGTCTTATATTACCAGCATTGTAGGGAGGAGGTCACATATCCCTCTAGAGCCTATCAGAATGGGAGGTGAGGACATTTCTAAACTATAACCATCCTGACTCCAATACTCGCCCTTAGGTGAACATAAGGATTTTTCTTCCCTAC
>NW_006774611.1:0-391 GCF_000442215.2 Lipotes vexillifer
GGACAAGAAACAATGAACTGAATTACAAAACCTGCATTAATATCACTTCATATAATCATGTCAGAGTCACAGGTGGATGAGCCAATTCTGAGGAACAGCTTGATTTTCCTGCCACTTCTGAAGGGTAAAGAGGTCTTTCTGCTCCAAAGCCATTCTAGCTAGCAAACTTATATCAAAAAAAAGAACTTTTTTGCATACTATTGGCCAGTGGCTCAGAATACATCTTGCTTATTTCAGCTCTTGGCAGAAAAAAGAGTTTCTTAACCAAGATATAGTACATATTGGAAATGGACAGGGTTGTAGTATAGACAATTCTGAAGAAAATTACAAAGTATTCTAGTGCAAGAGGGCATTGAGTACCCCAATATAAATCAGAAGACTGTGAAATAGC
>NW_006774612.1:0-206 GCF_000442215.2 Lipotes vexillifer
CTGGTGGCACAGTGGTTGAGAGTCCGCCTGCCAATGCGGGGGACACGGGTTCGTGCCCCGGTCTGGGAGGATCCCATGTGCCGTGGGGCGGCTGGGCCCGTGAGCCATGGCCGCTGGGCCTGCGGGTCCGGAGCCTGTGCTCCGCGGCAGGAGAGGCCACGGCGGTGAGGGGCCGGCGTACTGCAAAAAAAAAAAAAAAAAAAAAA
>NW_006774613.1:0-216 GCF_000442215.2 Lipotes vexillifer
TTTTTTTTTTTTTTTTTTTTTTTTTTTTTTTTTGCGGCACACAGGCCTCTCACTGCTGCGGCCTCTCCCGCCGCGGAGCACAGGCCCCGGACGCGCAGGCTCCGCGGCCACGGCTCACGGGCCCAGCCGCTCCGCGGCACGCGGGATCCCCCTGGACCGGGGCACGAACCGGCGTCCCCTGCATCGGCAGGCGGACTCCCAACCACCGCGCCACCA
>NW_006774614.1:0-1169 GCF_000442215.2 Lipotes vexillifer
ACTTTACAATTGCTTCTGCTGTTATATGGCACACAGTCACACACGTGTGACCCTGCAGGACATATGTCACAGTACTTACAGTAGCTGTCCCCTGGTGGGTAGAACTATGCTTTTGGTGGGGTTTGTGATGAACACAAATTGCTTCTGTATTAAGGAAGAACGTCTCTCCACTTTGGGAGAATGGCAGCTGATCACCATATGCTGGTGGGTGTTAGCAGGCTAGTCTAACCCTTTCAGAGGTCACAGGACATTCTGACCTGCAAGTGGGAGGTGGTGATCTCCTGGGCAAGGGTGGTGGCAGCAGCAACTCATTACTGAAGCCTCAAACAAGTGAGCCTGGAGACCCACCAGGAACAGATGCATGTTCCTAAAGGTGATGCTTTAAGGAGGCAAAACAGAGACTCAAAGAAAAAAACATGTGTGAAAGCCCTATCCTGATACCATCTCAACAAAGAAGAACTGCCACAATCCATTAGCTTATTAGCACATCACAGACCACAGGTGACCTTGGCCAACGCAGGGCGTTTGGGGCACCGAAAATCCACGTGTAACTTACAGTCAGCCCTCATTCCCCGGCTCCCCCATATTCGATGATTTAACCAGCCATGGATCGTGCAGTACACACTGCAGCATTTGCTGTTGAAAAATATTCGCGTTTAAGCGGACCCACACAGGTCAAACTTGTGTTGTTCAAGGGTCAGTTGTAGTCTCAGAAGCAGAATAAATAGACCCTTTTACAGATGCTTGTCTTAAAGCTGTTATTGCTCTTGTCCATTTCTTCTTTTTCTTTCGTAAAAATATTTTAGCTAAAAGGTCACAGACCAGGAGAAGATACTTGTGACTCGTAACAAGAAATGAGTATCTAAAATACGTAGAGTTTCTAACAATCAATGAGAAAGAGCCACCTCTCTCCCACGTCCCTCAGAGTCAGAGAAGAAAAATATGCCAAGGATATTATACTTCATATAACAAATATATGAAAAAGTATTTAACCTTTCCAGCAATCAGAGAGGCAAATGCCTGCCACTTCACACCTGTTCAGTCTGATAAAAGCACTCACTGGCCCTAACACACCTCACCCTTCCCCCTCCCCATATCCTCAAGTCTGTTAGGGCGAGAGAGAGACATGGACATATATATACTAACAAACATAAGGTAGATAGCCAGTG
>NW_006774615.1:0-1580 GCF_000442215.2 Lipotes vexillifer
GGAAAAAATGGATCGCCAAGTTGCGGCACTTACGTGCCATGGAATATCAGTCAGAAATGAAATGAATGTCATCAGGCCCGAAGCATTTTAGTGAGTGGATTTAGGTACGATGATTCCAAGTGAAACATGTCACTCAGAAAAAGAAACATTACACGGTATCACTAATACACAGATTGTAAACATTTCTACACATGGAAGGAACTACGAAACAGAAGAGAGTCTCTTATTTAGAAAACAAACTTATGCTTGCGTAAGGGGAAAGCTGAGTGGAGGTGCTGCATAAAACCAGAGATTGAAATCAGCACAGATACCGTTCCAGAAGCCAAATACGTAATAGACAATATCTACTCCTTGCTCCACGAATTGGACTCAACACCCCATATTCAACGCATAGGAATAGACTTGACTGGTAGGAATCTTAAAACCTATGTATTTATATGTCTCCGTAAGAGAATCAAGCGTGTGTAGAGCGACATAAGCGCAGCAGTGAAAATCAGCCAAATCCCATTATAAAAATAAATTTCAAAACCAAATCACAATGACAGTGAAATAGAGAGACATTCTTACTTAATTCATTCAGGCTCGGGATGAAACCTGGATTTACCACATCTACACCCACAGCTGTGTGAGACATAAGGCTGGACACTAGGGGCTGACAGGATTGGTGAGGTTTGGTAAGCATAGGCAAACCCTTTGAAGTCATACTGCATGGTATCCATTCCATGGGGCCCAACTCCACAGGTTTAATGGATTCTTCCTTCCGCTAAAACATTCATGGGAAACCCAGAGTATGGTCCACCGTGTGATTGGGCATCGTTCCTAAAATGCATCTCAGTTTACGTGCCCTGGAATTCGTGTTCGCCATTCAAGACGCTTTCCTGACACTCCGCACACTTGCAGAGTCAGTGCCTTTAACGCCCTGTTTGGCACACTTTGCGATTTCAGCATGAGATGGAAAGGAATGGGGAGAACCAAAGAGAGAGTAGCTGTAGGTGTTTGGACGGGCACATTGAACTCTAACTTCCCACCAGCAAGAAGAATGAATCAAAGCCTCAGCATGCCATGCCTGAAACAGACTAGGGTATGAAGCAATCCTGCGGGATGGTGGCCAGCTCACAAGAAAGCGAGGGGAGAAAAGGAGCGCAGGGCCACTGTAATTCACAAACCTGCAGAGTTATAAATGACAGATTTCGTCCAAAAATATATTGTAGTAACGATGCGAAGAGAACTTGAAAGTGAGGCAGAATTGCAGGAAACCGATTTCAGGACGTGCTTTCGAATTGCATTTAAAGCCTATGAAAATAGGCAGAACGCCGACAAAGATGCCCTTGGCCCAAAAGTGCGTATGCGTTTTTTCCTGAATACATTCAAGAAAAAACGCATACGCCCCTTTTGGCCAACCAAGCAAGCTTGCAATGGAAATCTGCACTACAATGAAACTTCACTTCCCCCCCTGTCAAAAAGGCCATGTGAAAAATGTGTAAAATCCAGAAAGGCAGGACAGGCGAGGGAGAACCGGGAGCATTGTTATGCTTACGGGCGGGATGTAAATTGCCAACAGCCATCCTGGAGAAACGTAT
>NW_006774619.1:0-711 GCF_000442215.2 Lipotes vexillifer
CACGAACCCGCGTCCCCTGCATTGGCAGGCGGACTCCCAACCACTGAGCCACCAGGGAAGCCCAAGGGTTTGGGTTTTATTGGACAGCTGAAGTCATCAGCTGTTCCTGACATAATCAGGCTTGATTTATAAAGACCATGCTGACTGCAGTGTGCTGAGTGGATTAGAGGGACCAACACTAATATTAGGGCGACGAGAGGCTGGGAAGTTGTTGCGGAAATTCAGTAGGAAGATGCCCAAGGCCTGATCTCGGGGTGGCTCATGATCAACAGAGAGGTGAGAAGAGACTTGGGATGTTTTCTGGAGGTAGAACCAATACAACCTGGTGGGAGTTGAAGGCTTGGGGGACAGAGGGGCAAGCACCCGGGTCCCGGGTAGGTGACGTAGCCTAGACAGAGATCATGTGCTCAGTTCTGAAGAAACTCTATATGGTGAGTACCCAGGGTGCACAGAAGGTGTGCTCAACTGCCCTCCCCATAGAGCCTGACAGATGGAGCAGAAAATTCTACCTTGAGCACCATAGCGCCCTCTGGCCTGCACGCCCATTTCTGTGGGTAGTGCTCCTCCACTCACACCAGGGAGTGTACTTCACGTGTGGGACCTTCTCAAGGGAGTGTGGAGCGAGCAGAAGGCGTCGTGCATGTGAAGCCAGAGAAGTGGGAGAAATTCCAGGGTCAGAGCCAAAGGCCTGGAGGTTGGGAGCCCAGGAGT
>NW_006774620.1:0-329 GCF_000442215.2 Lipotes vexillifer
CCCTTCAGGCTGTGTTCACACAGCCAACCCCAGTCTTCTCCCTGGGATCTGACCTCCGAAGCCCGAGCCCCAGCTCCCAGCCCCGCCCCACCTCAGAGGGTGAGAAGACAAGCCTCTCAGGCTAGTGAGTGCTTGTTGGCACTGATCCTCTGTGTGGGGATCTCTCTGCTTTGTCCTTTGCACCCCGGTTGCTGTGCTCTCCTCCATTGCTCTGAAGCTTCCCCCCCCCCCACGCACCTGCCATCTCCACCAGTGAAGGGGCATCTTAGTGTGTGGAAACTTTTCCTCCTTCACAGCTCCCTCCCCGAGGTGCAGGTCCTGTCCCTATT
>NW_006774622.1:0-1278 GCF_000442215.2 Lipotes vexillifer
CGAACCCGTGTCCCCTGCATCGGCAGGCGGACTCTCAACGACTGCGCCACCAGGGAAGCCCGACCTGTATTGCTTTTAAACACCATTGATGTTGACCAAATTTGAACTAAACTTCTAGGGATGAGGCAAGAACATTTGTATTTTTTAAAAGCTTCATTGGCATTAACCATTAAGCCTGTGATCAACAAGGGTGGAACTATATCCCAAGGAGGGTGAAATTTATAGTCTATTAGGGTGGTCCTGTGTCTACTGCCTTTTTGAACCAAAGTCCTCTTTATAGCCCCTTTGGACTGCTGGTGGCGATATGGAATTTTGGTACAAAGAAAGTTAAAATGGGTCCCAATAGTGTGTTGATAAAGTTAACTCTAAGGCTGTGCTGTTCCCAAGGCTGGAAAAACTCCCTTTTTCCCATATTATGTTCATACATACTGTCATTTGTTTGCCATTGGTGCTGCAGCAAGAATAAATGATAACATGGATGCCTCAGTAATGCAGAAATCAAGGTCTAAAATCAAATTATCTTGCTTTTTTGCATTTGAGACCAAAAAATCCAAACTTCTCAAATTAATTTAAGATCCAAAGAAGTTTAGTGTATTCCCCAGTATTTTACTCTGTTCAGTCTCAGTCAAAAGGATTTTTGTGTCTGGGTAGATGTGGGGGTTCCTTCAGTACCGATGTCCCGAGTTAACACTTGCTAGAAGAGGGTAGTTCGTTCAAGGCTTCAGAAGTTTTATTAGTTGAATGCCAAATTGCTGTGAGCCTCATTCTTTAAAGAGTGGTAGGAGATAACGTTAGAGAGGTAATAGTGGGCAGATTATTTAGGGGTTTCTACCTTAGTGTGAGGATTTTAGACTTTACTGAGTAAGGTGGAAACTGTTGGGGAGTTTCAGGCCACTGCATCTCCACCTGCAATAATGGTGTCACTTATAAGCTTTATAAGCTTTGTGTGTTTTACACTGATTTGCCTAATCTTCCCTCTGTAAATCTGTCTGAATTTCCTGAAATAATTTATTGTGGTTGTCCCAACCTTCCCCACTGACCTCACTGTGGACTTTGTGCCTTCAGCTTTAGCAGGGTACTTCTCAGGAGTTTTGCTGGATCCCAGTCCTCTGGAATGTCATTTCAGTCTCCTTTTTTGTAGTCATTACGTTTGCTCTGTTAGATTTCATTGAGCCACAGTCACTGTTTCTGATATAATAACAATTAAAATTTCTCGCTTCCTAACCCTCTTTAAGAACACTGTGACTTGGCTGCATTTCCCTTTCCTTCTCAGTACAT
>NW_006774623.1:0-12679 GCF_000442215.2 Lipotes vexillifer
GTCAGAAAGAGAAAAACAAATACTGTATGCTAACACATATATACAGAATCTAAAAAAAAAAAATTGTTCTGAAGACCCTAGGGGCAGGACAGGGATAAAGACACAGACGTAGAGAATGGGCTTGAGGATATGGGGAGGGGGAAGGGTATGCTGGGAAGAAGTGAGAGAGTGGCATGGACACATATACACTACCAAATATAAAATCGATAGCTAGTGGGAAGCAGCCACATAGCACAGGGAGATCAGTTCGGTGCTTTATGACCACCTAGAAGGCTGGGATAAGGAGAGTGGGAGGGAGATGCAAGAGGGAGGAGATATGGGGATATATGTTTATGTTTGGCTTATTCACTTTGTTGTAAAGCAGAAAATAACACACCATTGTAGAGCAATTATACTCCAATAAAGATGTTAAAAAAATAAAATAAAATATGGTACTGCTATGTGACTATTGCCTCTTGTGTCAGTTGAATATAATTATTATAATGTGGTTAGGCTTTTCTTTTAATGGTTGTTTATATCCTTAATTTTCCACATACTGTACAAATCTTATTTTTATAAGGTTAATTAGGATTACTCCCGTCTAGAAGACCAGCATTCTTACTATTTAGGATTTTTAATCAGATTATGATGAGCACTTCACATTATGCCTTTGAAATAACAGACAATCCTGTATGTCTTCCATTGCCATATCTTGAGCCTTAAGCTTATAAGTAATACATTAAGAAATAATCAGATAATCAGTTACCATTGTCTAGCTTAATTCAGCAACTAGTGTATGACTCAATTAGTTTTTTGGGTTGTTTGTTACATGGAAAACACATTTTAAAATTGTAGCCGAGTGTACTGAAAGAGAGTAGGACAAAACTTCAGTGGTAGGATATACTTGAAGGTTTTTTTACAAACAAATAATTCACATACATAAACACAGAGATACATTTCTTTGATTTTTTAGAACTGTAGAAATTATTTCAGTGATATATTTACACCTTAGAATATATCTTCACATGAATTCATGACCTTTTTATGGGTTATTAAAATAATCCTGTAAATAGAGTCCTTACCTATTAGCAGTACCCTCTATATTAATTCCACATTGCCTAGCCAGATTAATCTAAAGTAGATCCTGTTTGTGCTACTCCCCACCCATGCTCAAAATCCTTGGAGGTTTCCCAGTTTCCTTCCAGATGAATGGCAGATTCCTTAAACTGGCATTCTAATGATGGCATGGTATGGCCACAACCTATCTTTCTGTTCTGTCTCTTATCACTTTCCTACCCAAATCCACAGTGAAAAATTTCTTAATTGTTCACCATATTTGCATCTTCTTTGTCTTTGCTCATTCTGCCACTTTTACCCCTTTCACTCACAGAATTAAAAACCCTATGAATTTTGAACGTTGAGTTAAATAAATTAAATGGTCTATGTAAGAGGTCAGCAAAACTTTTCCTGTAAAGGGCCAGATAGTGAATTGTTTAGGCTTTGCAGGCTACACTGTCTCTGTCACAACACTTAACTCTGCTGTAGTGCAAAAGCAGCCCCAGACAATACATAAATTGAATGAGCCCAACTATGTACTAATAAAACATCATTTGTGGACACTGAAATTTGAATTTCATATAATTTTCTCATGTTGCAAAAACAGTATTCTTCTTTTTATTTTCCTTAATCATTTAAAAATGTAAAAATTATTCTTAGCTCATGGATTATACAAAAAACAAGCAGTGGGTCAGATTTGGCCCTTAAGCTATAGTTCGCTAACCCTTGTCAATACAATGGAATACCGTGCAGCCATTAAAGAGAATGGAGTGAGCTTGTATAAACTAATATGGAATACACTATTATTTATTAAAGTAAGGGCAGAAAAGTATTATGATATTACACCTTTGGTAATTTTTTTTCATTCTTAATATACTGTTAACCTTCTTCTAGTAAGATAATTAAAGCCTGTGAAATGTGTGACTGCAGATTGGGAAGGAAGAATTTTACTTTCACAGTATCACTTTATGACCACTTGAATTTTTGTTCTTGCTCATGTGTTACTTTGATATTAGTATTATTTAAAATATGAGGATAATTAATCTGCAAGGTAACATTATAGTTCATTTTGCTTGTTTTTCTCTTTATCCTTCTCAGTAATAGAAATTCATTAACAGTATTTTTAAACTACCTATTCTCAAGGCCAAGCAGCAAAGTCACTTTCCCATTTTCCATTCCAAGCTTTTCTGCTTTTTCCCTCCTTTAATTTCTGCCCCTCACACACAGAAACATACATACACACAATATTAAATGAATGAAATCTCCTAATCAGTCCCTTTTAGGAGACATTTTTATCTTTTCTACTTTAACGTACATATTTATATATGTTACACTCTTATGGGTACATTCAGATATACACTGTCATGTTGTCTCTAAGGTATACAGTAGTCCATCCTTTTGCTTCTTGCTCCTAAGACCATTTTGGAATACAAGTGAAACTAATGTTATTAGAGTGATACTTTAATGCATTCTAATTTTAAAAACGTTAATGTTTTGGACAGAGTCCTTAGAGTTTTCAACAGAGGAAAAACAGATTACATGCAAAGGATCTGGAATCAGAATCCCATTGGGCTTCTCAATACCCATATTAAAAGCTAAAACACAATGTAAAGCCTTCAACATTCTGAAGGAAATTACTTACAAACTGGAGTCATAGGGTCATTCCTACTATCATTCAGGTGTGACGGGAGAATAAAGGCATTTTCAGATATGCAGAGTCTAAAAAAATTTCTTCAGAAGATACTGGAGGAAGTGCTCCACCAAAATGAAGCAGTAAGCCAGGAAAGAGAAAGACATGGTGTCTTAGCTCAGGCTGCTATAAAAAAGTACCATAGACTGAATAACTTAAACAAGAAACTTATTTCTCACAGTTCTGGTGGCTGGAAAGTCCAAGATCAAAGTGCTAGCAGATTCAGTTCTGCTGAAAGCCCACTTCCTTGTTTGCAGATGGCTGTCTTTTCATTGTATCATCATGTGCTGCAAGGGGTGAGGGAGCCCTCTGTGGTCTCTTTTATAAGGGAACTAATCCTGTTCATGAGGGTTCCACCCTTGTGGCTTAATCACACACCAGAAGCACAGTCTCCTAATACCGTAACTTTTGGGGTTAACATTTCAACACATGAATTTTGGGGAGACACAAACATTTAGCCTATAACACATGAAGTCAAGGACACAGGGGATCCAAGATGGGAAAGAGAATCTTGGGGTGATAGTGAAAAGAGATGCCAGGATAATGGTGTACCAGGTATAGAAGGCAACTGGAACAGAAGGTGCCAGGAGAGACTTTTTCAAAGGCATAAAATCAGTAGAATATCTGATATATCTGTACATCTTAAGAAGGGAGTTACATGGTTAAGGGAGCTTGCTGTTTCATAATTTATAAGTACATAGAAAATGTAGCAAAGAAACAAATACAAATACAAGACAATTGTTAACCCAAAGGAAAAGAGCCCTTGAGAATCAAATATGCCCATCTCTTTCAAATTTTCATTTAGTGACCTAAAGTCAGTAATCTGAAACTGGCCAAGGTGGGAGTATTTACACCATGGAAATTAGCAAACCGTATAAATCAGGATTTTTTTTTTTTCTTTTCATAGAGTCGGTTTACCGGCACACCACTAGTACACGACCCAAATCTGAGTTGAATTTATATAGTCACTACAGTGTAAATACTGAATGTTAATCTAATCAAAATGATAATGGGAAGATGGGGTGGGGATGATAAGGGAGTGCACGTGTGGTAGCAGCAAGGGAGTAGGGGAAGCTAAATCTTTAACTTCTCACATGGCAGGAATTCAATAGGTAATGTCTAAAATGAAAAATCAAAGAATTTGAATTATTTAGAGAAAGAACCAGCTAGAAGAAGCAAAAGTGGCTACCTCTACAGAAGAAGAAATGGAAAGGAAGGAGGACGGAGAACTCTAATTCTTCATTTAAAAAACTTATAGAATTATCTGATTCTTTAAATCATTTGGGTTTCTATCTTAGAAAATAAATGTAAAGACTGAAAATAAAAAAGTAAATAGATTGTGAATATTCATACTTTTTATTTAAAATTGTTTGCAAACTAACACTGAGAAGAAATACTAATGTTTCAAAATAGTAATAGTGTGCCTTAGAGTGTGTCTGAGATTCTACTTACAAGCCAGCTCCTCTCCCCACTATCCCTGTTGCCTCCCTGACAATATTTCTATCACTCACTGTGCCTTCCCTGGTTGCTGTATAAGCTCCAGAACACTCCCTTTGAATTCTGGATGCTCTACTGCCTTACAGTACACAACTACACACTCACGTATACATTTGTAACACTGTACGTGTGTGTGTGTATGTGCACCCACACACAAAAGAGTGGCATTTTTCATGGTTTATTTGAGCCTGAAATGCTGGAATTATGTAAAATGAGAGGAAAAAAAGAATGAAATTCAGTTACTTTTGAGTTTACAAATTTTAATGATTCTAAGAAATATCAGTTTAAATTCAGTCAAGATTTTGTTAGATACATGTAATAGAAAACCCAATTAAGAGTGGCTTGTAAGAAACCATTAGCACATATAACAGGAAGTTCAGATTATGGGAAAGGTACAATTAATTCATCCCGTGGTCCACCAAGGTGCATTTCCATCTGTCTGTTCTGCTTTGGCTTCAGGCTAAGGCTGGTTAAATTCCTGGAGATTAGATGGCTGCCAAGGGCAGTAAGAGCCACTTTATATGTTGTTCACCTTTGACAGGAGAGAAGAGAGAGAGATCTTATCATTCTGCCAGAAGAACAATGAAGAACTTTCTAGTCATCTTCCCATTTATAAACTAATCATTAGCAAAGTGATTACCATTGGAACCTCTTAGCTAAGGAGTGGAGGGGGGGGTTACTTCACATGAAGCACTTGGGCTATTTGGGAGGAGGTGATTACCTGAACAAATTTGAAGTTCTAGTAGGGAGACCTTGGTAATGGAAACTGGTAAGCAAAGGGAGTGTCCATTACAGATGGACAATAAGAATGCCATACCAGGATGTTTTCAGATCTTGCAATCTTGTTTCCAGGTCAACTCGGTATTTTAATTATTGGTTGTGACTTTTGGAAACAGATCTGCAATAATTCATTAGGATGTTAATATATTACGATGTGCCTTCCGTGATTATTGGCTGATTCACTGCCATCTGGTCAGGCAAGAGATACATTATACAAAGCAAAAAATAGAAAAATTAGATGATGGAATAAAAATATAAAAAGTAAGACATATGAATTAGAAATAGACTCTGAACAGTGACACTATTTTTTTAATGATATTCCACTGTATGAACATATGATATTTTATTTACTTATTTTATTTATTTATTTTTTGGCTGTGTTGGGTCTTCATTGCTGTGCACAGGCTTCCTCTGGTTGTGGCAAGCAAGGGCTACTCTTCATTGCAGTGTGTGGGCTTCTCACTGCAGTGACTTCTCTTTTTGCAGAGCACAGGCTCTAGGCACACAGGCTTCAGTAGTTGCAGAACATGGGCTCGGTATTTGTGGCTAGCGGGCTCTAGAGTTCACTCAGTAGTTGTGGCGCACGGACTTAGTTGTTCCGCGGCATGGGGGATCTTCTCAGACCAGGGCTCGAACCATGTCCCCTGAATTGGCAGGTGGATTTTTAACCACTGCACTACCAGGGAAGTTCAACACTAATTTTTTTGAGCGGGGGGAGTATACTAAAAAGTTCTTTGTTTTATTTATAAAATAATATTTTATAATATTATAAAATATAATATTATAAATATAAATATTATATTTATATTATATTTATAATATAGATATTATATTATAATATAAATATTATATTTATATTTATATTATAAATATAAATATTTATTTATAAAATAATATTTTCTGAGAAGGGCTGAGATATTTAATTACTCTTTAAATCATTTTTCTTACCCAGAATCCTCTATCCTTCTGTAATGATCATGTGGATTTTACGGATTTCATTTTAGGCCAAGTTGCTGTCTTATAGGCATTGGCCTTTTCTCAATTCCTTTTCAAAGTTTTGTTATTTAGTGTCTGGATCAATATCACTTTACTTTGTCAGAATTAAAACCAGGGATAATTTCTTTTTGCTTAAAACTACTCTTAAAATTCTGAACCCTTAAAAACATTAGATTAAAAAGATAAATTCTATGCACTTGACCAATATGAGTTATAGTAAGATATTATTGTGCTGATTCTTTTCTCTAAATCATTCAAATTCTTGAATTTTCTATTGTAGTGATGTCTCACTATGGGAAAAATATACTGTTAGGGATTTAGCATCTTTACTCTCCTATGCCCACCACACATGCACCCTTGTCATCTCCCGACCTATTCTCCTGATAGAGTTATATTATAATTCCAATTATATAAATACTCAGTACTTACACTGTCGTGACATATCAACTCAATTTAGAGCCAAGTGATGTGTCAGATATATTTAGTAAAGTGTAGAAAACTACAGATACTTTTGTGTTAGGGTATGAGTAGAACGTGGCATTCTGTTCCTGCGGTCTCTTCTCTCCCTGCTTGAAGAATTTTTACCTTTCTTGAGTTTGATAACTGGTGATTTGATAATTGGAAATTTCTTTTACCTTTTAAGAAATTAAAGCTTCACATACTTTCTGGCTCTCCTAAGTTCCTGATGAGGCCTCCCATATTTTCACCTGCCTTCATGTTTGCAAATAGCTTGCTTTTCATTTGTTAATTGCTAGATAATACCTAGAATTTTTCTGATGGATTACCCTTTTACACATTCATACAATCATATATTATATTCCTCTGTGTTCCAAGTGGCCAAATATGATCCTTTTGTTGAGTCTGGCAGAATCCATGTAAAACATATTCAGGCCTTGTTCTTTTGTCGTCCTCCGATGTAGGAGTTACTTTAAAGGTACTTTAGAAATGCTGCCTTATTTGAAGAGGGAGTTAAATACCATTAAGTTAGAGTCTCATGTAGGGCTAATATGACCATAGCCGCTTAGGTGTACATTGTTGTGTTGGGTGGAAAAGACAGAAACAATATGATTTGGGTTTCATGATGACAGTCCAGTAGGGCTGCAAAAACCACACCAGGTCAACTCTACTCCAAGTAATAATAATACATATACAACAAGGAATGCAAAAGAGACAAAACCACTTAGTATTCATTGTACAATTAACTCTTAAACTACAGGTACTAATATGCTAGTCTGTATTCTCAAATATGAAAGGTAAAGGATTAAAGACTCTCTTCCTCTACCTGTATAAATCCAAGATTGGTATATAACATTCCAAATTACTTACCATAACTGCCTTTTGCTATATTTTGTTACTTTTAATCCCCTAAAATTTTGAGATAATAATATGTGGAAATGCTTTGAGAAAGTACTCAACAAATGTTATGTGTTATTAGTAATTTAACAACTTTTTCTAATAAAAAGAGCATGTATGCCACAGAACTGGCAGCTAGAATTCCTCTTTTTCATTTTAGAAGTCTATCTAAGTCTGCATAAACAAAAACAAATTACCACTTTCTTTGTCTGCATACCATCTGAACCACAAAAACTCACCTATCTATGTACTTCATCTGCTAATATTTTGGTTTTATATCCTGAGTTAAAATGTGAGATTATTCTCCCCCAATTTAATTTTTTTGACAGTGAATATTTATACTAAATTTAAATTAAGTGTAAAAGAGCAGATTGATAAGAACACCAAAAACCTTGTAGATCAACCAATAACACCAGCTGTCCAAATTATTCTACAGCATTGCAAAGGTTCCTCTAAACTGCATATTTATTGCTGGATACATTCCATCCATATGACGTACAAATTTGAGATTTATACTTTTAAACATAATAAGATGGAGTTCTGCCATGCCTACTGGGTGATAAGTAAATGCATACACAACCAATTTGGTTTAAATCTCAGTCCATAATATTTTTGCATTAATCTTAGGCCATACAACTTTTTTTTAGATCGAGTACTTATACTTGTAAAATGTACAATCTCTTTCCTATACACTCTCTTCTCAAGGTTTCATAAAAACCTCAAGGATCCTCAATCTCATTAAGAAATGTGACAATATCACTTCTATTTTACGTACTTGTAGAACCCTGATAAAACAAAGACATTTGTTTATATAATTCCTCTAGGTGACGCTTGATTGTCAATAATTGAATCAGTATATAAAACGTGTCTTTTAAAGCCTTTACCATTCCTCCTGTAGCTAACTACTTTGTAAATAAATGTTTTTAAGGGCTGAAATATGAAGAATAATATCACAATGCATGCATCGATGACACTTTGAATAAGAGAAACCTCACTAATTAAACAAAATGGAAAAAACTGGGCAGAATTGGTGGGCAATAATTAAATAATATTTTAAATAAATGAAATTTTATTTCAGATGTACACAATAGCTCAAATTAGGCTTAAAAAGTGTTGCTTGCTTATTGCTTTCATCAATAGACAAGTCTGTTTAATTAGTAAATATGTTTCATTATGTAAATGAGGGCTTCTCAAGTGCTGAGAGGTAGTCTGTTTAATTCTTTAAAACAACCCTCTGAATAATCTCTATTTTATATTACCTAAGAAGAAAGAGTAAGGAAGATAAATGTTAGACCCAATGCTAAATGGTCCCTAGTTCATAATTTAAGAGTTTTAAGAGTTTATATTAACAAGATTTTAGTATCCTGATAATCAAGTGACACATGAGGTGCTGAGAGTGTTGAGAAATATAACTTCAAATTTTCTGCATTATTAGCATTGTTATTGCTCGAAAACATATGTATCATGCTCTTGATTTTGTTCAAGGCTAGGGCTGTCTGATATTCAGTGATTCTAAGGAATTTAACTATGGAGTTAGTATGGTTTTAGTAACATACCAGAATCCTTCTATTCATAGATTTGCAATGTTGTCCTAATTTATTAGCTTAAAACTCACTGTCCTATGGAATGTGCTTATGAATAATACATGCTAAGCTGCTATTTCTTTTGACTTTGTCTTCAGCCAATTTTTATTTCTACAAAGTGATCACCAAAGTGGAATGTCCAGAATCCAGGGTGTGAGCAATACTATCTTTTTCAAAAAGAAAATATTAGAATTGCTACTTGGGTATAGTTTTATCTAATCTCTTACATTTTTCTCTTTTGTGTATATTTTTAATGTACATAACATATTTGTATAGTACTTACTATATGTTTGTCATTTATAAATGTGTAAGTTGAAGTCCATCGAGGGTAACAACTTAAATATTTATTTTATGTAAAGAGGTTTCAAGGATGATGAGCCAAGCTTTCTCTCAGATGTTACATTCAAATTTCCACATTTTTTCTCTTGTTATTTGTATTTTGTAAATGTTATTTCCTTCCCTAAGAGACAATAAAATGTTTGCTAGTCAAGCACAGAGCTTTGTCTTTTACCCTTTCTTTATTGGCCTAATGTGCTACCTACTTTAGTGAAAGTTGGATTTTTCTGTTGTGGTTTGCAGTAATAAAGTGTCATGTTCTCTTTATGGCCTAAACAGTTTTTTAAAAGTCTTTTTTCAACATGCTATTGACTGATCTTCTTACCATGACCTGAAGTTCATTTTTCAAAGTTGTAAACCAGGTTTTAATTTCTACTCTGAGTGCCTTGTGACCTGATGGAAGTTGAAAGCCTACTATGATTTGTTCCTTATTGGCCTTTTATTGAGTCAGCTAGTCCCCAAGACTTCCCAACCATTCCTCCTGCAATGAATATGCACTGTTGATACAGATGTAGACAATATTTGGCACATATTATGGTTATTGTTGTTCCTGTTGATGTCATTTTTATTGCTATAGACTTTTGACTTATAATAATAATCACAAAATGAACAGAAGCCAAAGCTGTGTAACTAGAGACTTTCTTTTTAACAGCTGTTGTCACCTCTGGGGTGTGACACATAAGGTTCAATCCTTTTCCCAAAATAATATGCTATAGCTTGCTAGAGGAACAGTTAGGCTCAAGAAAAGTTTTCCTCCACATGTGATTTGTAATATAATAACATTGTGTTTGTTTAAGGTTGGTAGGAAGTAGACGTGTTTATGAATTGCCTGTGAGTGTTAGAACTCCGTCTGTCTTTTTACCACCAAGACAAAACCTGGCTCATAGTAGGCACTCAGTAAATAATGAATAAATGAATGAATGAACACAAAATGAAAATCATTTTATTTAACAAAATTTCATAATAAAAAATTTATAAAGCTCTCTTGAATCATTTAATAGTATAAGCTTTTGTTATCATTGAATCATAAGAGTGCTAAATTGAGTACTGGGAATGGAAAATGTCTCTACAGGATACCATGTAAGACAAAGAGTAATTTGTACATAGTAATATACTTTCTGGATAGAATTTATTAAAACACCATTGAAAAAAACCCACAATTGATATAAAGGAGGTAGATTAAAACAAACAAACAAAATTATAGCAAATTGATATAATAGAGCTAAAGAAAATAAATATAACACAAGTTTACATTTTAAATTCAGACTAACAATTGTTCACCTCCTATAAATGACCTAAATATGTATTGAATGGTGCCAAAGAAGATACCACTGACCCACTACCATGAAGGCATGGGAATTATTTTTCCAGAAGTGATGCATAGATTAATGATGATCAGTCTATGTTGTTTTGATCTTCTTCCCTTTGAGGCAGTGGCATATCCTTGTAGATGCCTTGATAGAATTAACTGTACTCTTGTGCTATACAAAAGCACAGAATACAGCTAAATTTAACTCCACAGACCAAAATGATCCTCTGCTCTCCTTGACACCATTCCCTAATCAATTGAGCTAATCTACTATAGGTTGTATCAACTTGAACCAATAATAAATGGATAATGAAGAATCATGAGATCTATAAGTTTATGACTGTATAACACTTTCTGCTTTTAAATACTGGCATGATCATAATATTGCTTATCTTGGTAGAGGTAATCGAAGGTCAAGATGGTTACTGGAAATTTTAAAGAGTTAAATCATCACCATTTAATCACACCTTTATCTTTATTTCTGACTTTACTTATTACAAGTAAAGTTCATTAGGCTTATTTAGATTCTTTAAGTTTGTGTTCCAAATAGCTGGGCTTTTATTAATTTTTACTGCTATCGGGACCCTGAATATGAACCTGATGAGTTTCTGAATTTATCTCTTGAGAAATTACATTAAGGAGAAGAACCAAACTAAACTTGATTCCTCATAGGATTTGGGTATTTCTGGTGCTTTTATTGATTTTTTTCCCTTGTTGAAGCTCTGTCTGTGAGGTTTTATTATTAATGTTATTATAAAGTTTAGCAACTTCAGATCCAGAAGTGGGCACCATCTCAAGCTTGATCTAAAATGGAGTCTGTTCAAAGAGGCACATCAATAAAGTAGGCATATAGTATCTTTGGGAATTACAGCATCTCACAGTTGTTGGTGATTTATAATAGATTTTGATAATGTTAACCACTTTTTTTAGTACAAACCTTGTGTAAAAAAATATATATACAAGGTGGGGAATAGAAATGCAATATCTTAAAAACAACTTTTCTCAGTGAACCTGTAACATGTCTGAGCACCCAAAAATTGATGTTAGAATGATGGCTTGAAAATTTTTTTTTCTGAATATGATACCCAATGATTAACTTGATATCATCAGTCATATTTATCAGTTGTCTTATTTTATTAGGTTGCATACTACAAAGCTTAGATACTGTTTTCAAGTCAGTGTATCAAGAAATGTACACTAACTTATGAAACTAAATGTGAATTTTATAAAAAACTCAATTTCATTCACTTCTAAAGCTCACTTTCTAATATTTTCTAAAGTAAAATATTTCATTTAACATTTTATGAAAAAATAAAAATTTAAAAATTCCTTTTATATTGAAGTAGGACATGTTTAGAATATAAATAGTATTGAACCACATACATTAAAATATGGTGTTGATATTTTTCGTGAACAAAAATATAGATAAGCTAAATGGATAGTTAATTTGATAGGGTCAAAGATTAATTATGTTTATTTGAAAACTGCTTATAATATTACTTTGGATGCATGCAGCAACAAACAAACAAATTAAAATTAGATTTTTTGTGTGGATCTATTCTTAGAGGAAATGTGTATTTTTCCAGGATTTTTAAATGTTTATAATTTGGATGTCTCCCAGTATCCACCCTTTTCCCATCCCTGAAACATCAATCACTTTCCACCCGGCACCTGGACCTGAAATGATGCTTCAAATTAATATATGTTAAAAATAAAAATTTTAAATTTAAAAAAGTTACCCAAATGCTTCTTACTTTGTTACAAGAGAGACAAAAAGAGAAAGATCCTCATATGTCTGTATGGTTTTTCTCTGTAATCTGACTCAGCCCTGCCAGAACTCCATTAAAACCTTCAAATTCATTGTAACTGGTAAGTTACTCTTTTGGGAGATGTAACTATGTGGTTTCTTACCCCTATTGCTGATAATAATTGTGATTTAATTTTTCCAAAGATGTTACTGTTTAATAGTAAGCCTAAATAATTTGAAAAATAAATTATGTACTTTTATTTCCCAGTTATAATGAAACATTTGGGCAAGCAGAATTATTTATACCCACTATCTATGCTCCATTTTTTTGAGATCATTAATAATTTTTTTTT
>NW_006774624.1:0-804 GCF_000442215.2 Lipotes vexillifer
GTCACCAGGGCTCTGAGTGTTTGCTCCAGGGACCTGGGGTTCACCCTGTCACCCTGGAGGTCGTGCCTAGACAGCAGGGCCCAGGCTGGACACATAGGGGGAAAAGCATCCCCACAGGACAGCCTGTGCGAGCCGATTCAGCTGCCAGATTCCAGAGGCCCGGGATCACCCTGTGGCCCATGAAACCCAGGAGCCACGAGGGTCTTGCATCGGGATTCCTGTCCGTTGGACTGTGAGGTTTAGGTAAGGAATCTTGGAAACAGTGGTACCAAGACTGAATTCGAATGAGCTTTAGGATATTATGGAGCACTCTGAAGTGTGTGGGTTGCTAAAAACCCTCCCGGCTTCGCTCTTGTTGAAAATGAAGATCCCCAAGATGCAGCGGATGCTGTCTGAGAACTAGACGGGAGAACACTCTGTGGCTGCTGAGTAAGAGTGGACCTGTCGAATGCGGAAAAGAGAAGTCGAAATCGTGGCCGCCTCGCCTCCTTCTTGGGGTCGTCACCCTCGAGATGATTATCGGAGGAGGAGTCCTCCCCCTCACCACAGATCTCCAAGACGGAGAAGCTTCTCCCGCAGCCGGAGCAGGTCCCTTTCTAGATAGAGGAGAAGGGAGAGCTCACTGTCCCAGGAGAGAAATCCCAAGCCGTCCCGATCTTTCTCTAGGTCTCCTAGCCGATCCAGGTCAAATGAAAGCAAATAGCAGACCACTTTGCAAGAGGAGTGGTGCACAGGAAATAGCTTCATTTGACCGGAGTATGTACAGAAAATTCAAGTTTTGTTTGAGACTTCCGAAGCTTGATG
>NW_006774625.1:0-2634 GCF_000442215.2 Lipotes vexillifer
TTACAAAACAGAAATAGACTCACAGACATAGAAAACAAACTTATAGTTACCAAAGGGGAAAGGCGGGGAGGGATAAATTAGGAATTTGGGATTAAGAGGTACACACTACTATATATAAAATAGATAAACAACAAGGACCTACTGTAGAGCACAGGGAACTAAATTCAGTATCTTGTAATAATCTACAATGGAAAAGAATCTGAATGAGAATCTATCTATACCTATCTATCTGAATCACTTTGCTGTACACCTGAAACTAACACAACATTGTAAATCAACTATATGTCAATTAAAAAAAAAAAGAGGGTGACCCTCTCCTGGACCCTTTCTCTCTTCTCAATCTCCACTAACTGAAGTGCTGGCCCTGACCCTAAACTCAGCCTCCTTCTCCAGCTCTACTGCATCTGACACCCAGGACGCAGCACAGGGCTGGGGCGGGTTGGGTCAGGGGGCCTGGCCCTCTCAGAATAGCTGACCCTGGGCGAGAACCGCCCCCAACCCCTGTCTTTGGCCCAGGCTCTTCCTACAGATGGGAGAGGGTCCCCTGAGGATGAAGTCCTGCTCAGAACACAGGAGCTCCTGGTGGGGAGGAGGTGTCCGATCATCAGGAAGCATCTTGACACCGGTTTCCATGGAAACCAGGGTGGGTGTTTGTGGAAGAGGCTGACCCCATCAGGCTGCAGGGCAGAAGGATCACTCTGGCTGCGGCGGAGAGAAAGGCCAGGGGTGGGTGGCCAGGGAGGGGGCCGTGCAGTGAGATGAGAGGAGGGGGTGGCGTTAGGGACATTGTGGGCAGGACTTGGGGGGATAGATGTATGAGAAGGTAGAGGAGGAGGGGTCTCCGGACCCTGGTTGTGATCAGCGAGACCAGAGGAAACAACGGGTGACAGAAAGAGGCTGAAGAGCGCGGCTGACACTCAGGAAGACGCTGCCAGCTCACGAGGCAGTGCTGGTGGAGCGGGGGATACAGCTGCCCATGACGCCTGCAGGCCACTCCCCTCCAGGGCACAGCGGGTAGAAGGGAGGATGGCGGGAGCGAGGCCCACATTGGGAATGCGGATGGGCCGCCGGCAGGAGGTAGAGGCTCCAGTTCATAAAACCCCATGAGGCCCCACCAGCCTCCAGGAGGGGAACTGGCCCCCTCACCACCTCCGACCACGTGCCCAGGACAGCTCTTTGCTCTGGGGGTGCCTGTGGTCCCGGGAGAAGACCAGTCCAGAGCCATGCAGTGCTGCTGCTCCCTCTTCCAGATGAGGCCACGTGAGGGTTATGTAGGGAGCGCATTCGTTTGTGCCTGCTCATGACCCCCTCTCAGTTCTGGGGTCCAGGAGCTGGAAGACCCAAGTGAGGGCTGGGGAAGACAGAGGTGCTCCTGTCATCTCTGCGAGAAGAGCTGGCCTGGCTGAGGGTGGCAGCACAGGGGGCAGGGATTGGAAGGTGTAGGGAGAGCCTTTCAAGCTGGTGCTCTGGACCCCAGAGGGCAGAGACCTCCCAGCGAGCAGGAGCCGAGGAAGGTGAGTAACAGAGGAAGATGCCCACCAGGGCAGATGGGGGCAGGGGGTGGGACGTGGGAGGGTCTCCAGCACACGGCCCCACCGGCCCCACCGGCATCCTGGCCACTGGGAGAGCATCTGGCCTGTGGTGCAGGAGGGATGGTCCATCTCAAGACACCCCACTCCACACTCCCCAGGCTGGGTTTCTGACTGGGTTTCCTGGTTATCAGATACTGAAGAGGGGGTTCCCCCACAAGAAAGGGGTTGCCTTTCCCCACCCCCTGTAAGGTGGGTGTCAGTCGATGGCAAATACATCCAGACATGCTGGCGAGCATCCGCTTGGCCCCAAGAGCAGAGCGACTCTGAGCAGAGAGGCAGTTTGGTTTCCACGTCAACCCGTGGTGACTGAACCCACTGTGGCCTCTAAGAAATCCCGGCAGCAGCAGGCTGCTGCATCACATCTGAACTGTTCCTCCCCATGGCTGCCGGCAGATCTGACACTAAACCACTGCATCTGTGGTAAACCACTGGCCTCGGGTTCCCACCTGCAACAGGAGTGGCCAGAGAGACCATCTTCTTGAGCCTCTGCCCCCACCATGGGAGGGGTCAGGGGAGAAAGGGGAAAGTTGAGGGGATCATCCTGGGACCAGACAGGTGATGGGGAGAGGGGCACAAGATCAGGGTCCCCACCTCTCTTTCACACGACTGTGTGGGTTCCCTCAGGCAGGGTGGGCCTGACGTCTAGCTCTTTGCTGCATCGCATATTATTTCTAAAAAGTAAAGCACGATGTAGTGTTCTAAGTTATGTTGAACGAACTTTGGGATTAAGAACAGAAAATCAAAGGAATATTTCACAATACTGATAGTGTAATAATCACCTACACCTTCAGTTTTCCACACAGGTTTGCACTCCTTAGTCTTCCAAGCCCCACCGGGATGTGAGGTAACATCATTCCTCCACATCACAGCCAAGGACACTGAAGCGAGAGGATGTGGCTTCAAGAGGGGCTCAGGACAGAGCCTGGCACTGATGAAGACCAGGAGGAGCAGGTGTGCCCAATGGCAGACCTCTAGTCTACCCAGAAGTGATGCTCTACACATGGATAATAACTCAAAGACTGTGGGGGGGGGGGGGGGGGGG